>NW_017728949.1:68706606-68707695 GCF_001723895.1 Crocodylus porosus
CTGCTCCTGCTCCTGCTCCTGCTCCTGCTCCTGCTCCTGCTCCTGCTCCTGCTCCTGCTCCTGCTCCTGCTCCTGCCAGAGGGAAACTGCTTCTAGACCCAGGCCTGAGCTGTTATAAAAGGCCCGGCCCTGCCCCTTTCCGGTCACCTGACCGGCTGGTTGCCCTAGCAACCTGCAGCTGCACCGCCCTGTTGATTGGCAGCTCTGTCAATCAGCACTTGAGCTGCCCTGGTGAAGGACAGCTCACCTTATCTCCTTCTCAGGCACGGAGCACCCCAGTGCCTCCATGACAGTCTTACTCTTGTATGTAGTGTGTGGGGTGTGGTTGGGTGCAGGGGGTTTATGAGAGGGTGTGACTGTGTTTGGGCGGGGTGTAGGGTAAGTTGCGGGGGTGTGTGTATATGTGGAGGGTGGGGGGTTGTGGGGGTAGGGTGTGAGTGTGTGGGGTTTGTGGGGTATGAGGGAGGTGGGGGAGTGTGGGGACACCCCCACACATTCTCCCCCATGGTGCACAGCCCCAGCTGCCGGTGGCAGCAGCAGGTAGTGGGCCCTCGGGGCTCTTGTGGCCTGTGCAGGCACTGCTACTCCACTGTGTGGAGCACAGCTCTGGCCTGAACTGCACACATGGCAGCAAGGAGCACAGCCAGGTTGGCCCACCTGCCTCTATTGCACGGGGCTCACTGTGGCACACGTGCAGCTCCTGGCACACATGTGCCACTGGGGGAAGACTCACATGATGGAGCTGGCTGTCTTCCCTGCTCCTTGCCAAATCCCTTTGACATGTAGGAACCAAATATTGAGCACTTTCACCTGAACTTCTTGTAAATGTGAGTTTTCCTCAGTTAAGGGAACCTTAGAAATAGACCAGTAATGATGATAAGTTCAGTAATGTAAAAATATAATAAACTGTCTCCATGGACAGTATCCTTTTCTTTTTGTATTTTGTCTACATAACTTTGATGACAATTCTATCTTTTCTTTTCCTTTTCTAAGCAATGATATATCTTCCATTTTTCCTTTGAGAGCCCCAAGAATGCTTAATGACATTAATGCCAATCACCCAGATAAATTCCCCATCTTTCCTTTCCA
>NW_017728949.1:68708270-68714577 GCF_001723895.1 Crocodylus porosus
GGGCTGTCCTGTGACTGTCAGCCTTTTGATTGGGGGGATTCAGTTGATGGGCTCCCAGGTCTGCAATGAAAGCTATGAGGTACAGCCCCATTCAGCACTGCACCCGGTGGTTGTCAACCAAGCATCAGGCTTCATGGCAAGGCTACCTTGCCACATGTTCAAGACACAGTGGAAACCAGTGATAAAAGTGTTCCACCTATTTTGTGGAACATGTTTGTACCTGGTTTCTCATTTCATTGCACTGTTAATTCCCTGAATGTGTGGCAGTGTCACTGTTTGTGGTATGATTAACAGATTAATCATGTCCTAGGCATAATGTTTGCCAGAGCCCAAGAAAGCAACTCTCTAGAGGACTGAGGTTGGAAGTGGCCCAAGGAGTTGTTTTATATTGTGCTGTGGGAGATGCATAGCCAGTTGGGCTATTTCATAGAATCATAGAAAGTTAGGGTTGGAAGGGACCTCAGGAAGTCATCTAGTCCATCCCCCTGCTTGGAGCAGGATCATCCACAACTAGATCACCCCAGCCAAAGCTTTGTCTAGCTAGGTCTTGAAAACCACCAAGGATGGAACTTCCACCACCTCTCTGGGTAACCTGTTCCAGCATTTTACTACTCACCTACTGAGAAAATTCTTCCTAACATCTAACTTAAACTTCCTTTGCTACAACTTGAGACTGTTGCTCCTTGTTTTGTCATCTGCTACCACTGAGAATAGTTTAGCTCCATCCTCTTTTGAACGCCCCTTCAGGTAGTTGAAGGCTGCTATTAAGCCCCTCTTAGTTTCCTCTTCCTTAGACTAAATAAGTCCAGTTCCCTTGGCCTGTTCTCATAAGTCATGTCCCCCAGCCCCTTCACCATGTTTGTCGCCCTCCACTGGACTCTCCAGTTGGCCCACATACTTTCTGTAGTGGGGACTCCGAAACTGAACACAGTACTCCAGATATGACTTTTGCCATTGTGTTCAGTGGAGTCAAGTTTTCACCTTTTATAGAGTCATAGATTCATATATGTTAGGGGTTGGAAGGGACCTCTCAGGATCATCAGATGACCCCAGCAATGTGAGCATCCAGATTTTTTTGAAGATATCCAGAGTAGGTGATTTTACTGCCTCTGGGGTGAGTGTATTCCAGATCCTGGACACTTGAGTTGTAAAGAAGTTTTCCCTTATGTCTACACTAAAGCAGTCTTCTACCAATTTATGACAGATGTTCTTCCAGTCCCTGATATGCCCCCCTTATATACTTACAGGCTGCCACCAAGTCCCCTCTGAGTCTTCCCTTCTCCAGGCTGAACAGACCCAAGTCTCTCAGCCTCTTATCTTATGGCTTACTCTCCATACCTCTAACCATATGTGTAGCCTTCTTTTGGACTCTCTCAAGCCTCTCCACTTCCTTCCTGAAGTGTGGTGCCCAAAACTGGATGCACTACTCCATCTGCAGCCTCACAAAGGCTGAGTAGAGTGTGAGGATAAGTGTGAGGATGTTTAAGATGCATCGGTAGATGCATGCATGTTTTTTTTTTTTGCCGGCTACAGCATTGCATTGGTGACTCATGTTCATTTGGAGCTTCTGCATAAATTTACACATTCAAATATCAGATATAAAATCTGGGTTTCTATTCTTGGTACCTTATTTGCTGAGAAATGTAAAATACATAAAAAGTTGTTCTTTGATATCACATTCTCCTGCTGTAGTTATGGACCGTGATCTCATTGTACTAGGCACAGTACAAACCAGAACAAAAAGACTATCCTTGCCCCCAAAAGTCTACAGTCTAATATAAAAACAAGAGAAAACAAGTGGGTATAGTCAGATGGGAGATCATATTGGTCATCTTGATTGGTGGTGGTCCTAGCCCACCAAAACTGTGGCAGTTGTCAAGCAGACTTTATAGCAAGGCAGTTTTGACCATTCATTTGAAGAACAATGAATGTGTTTTGCATGTGTTTTTGTGTGGAATATTTCCAAGGCTTGAGCGGCTGTCTGGGAGAAGATGTGAAAGTCTAAGAGATTAACAAAATGGTAATGGAAGTTGGCATATTGTAGGCTTACCAGACACAGGAGCTGATTTGTTAAGACTGAATGAGAGATGACCAGTAGGGAAGTATAAGCCAGGAAGTACCTTAAAAGTGAAATGTATTGAGATAGAGAAGAGGGAGCCAGTGAAAGGGTGCAAAGAAAGTGGTGAAAAGGTGAAAGTGACAAGCTAAAAGAAACATATTTGCAGCCTTATATAAGGATATGAGTGGGACAAGACTGCCAAAGCCAGAAGGAAGACTGTTTTCACTTGGACATAAGTTGACAAGAGCTGTAGCTGGATAGGAAACCCCATGTCTTATGTATGTTACATAGACCATGGGCAGACATGCTGCTTGAAGTGCTCCCAGTACCTTTGAAGATCTCCAAACAGCAAAAGTACAGCTGATCATACTGGAGCAGCACTTAAAAATAGCCGAAACCCTTTAAAATGACCCTAGAAAATGAATGTCTTTGAAGCACTTCATTTCGAAGTGCTTCCTGGAAGGTCTGCACCTTCCAGCAGTTCTCCAGCATCCCACAATGCCCTGCTTCCCACCCCATGTCTTAGAGCTGTGGTTCCCAATCTGTGGTACGTGTACCACCAGTGGTACACAGACAATCTGTCAGTGGTACATGTTAACAGATTTATTATAATTACTTTATATGACAAAAACTTGCCGGTGGTACTTAAGGTTGTATTGTTTTAAATTGGTGGTGCACAATCTGTCAGAGTTAGGGAACCAGTGCCTTAGAGTGAGGGAGCAAGGTAGACACTACAGGCAAGGAGTGCTCTCCTGTGCATTCAGCTGTCCTTGGGCACCTCTGGAGGCCAGGGGCCTCACTGGACAGCACTGTTGCTCCATGCCTTTGCAGCCATGCCATTTTGAACTGCTTCGAGGGGGCCAAATATCATAGTGCTGAATGCCTGACAAATTGGAAGTGTTCCAAGCATTCAGACCCATAGAAAGATTCTGCAAGACTTAGACATGGCCTGAATGAAAGGAACTAAAGAGAAGACTGAATCAAGCATAGCACCCAGGTTGCAGACCTAAGTGACAGGCAGTATGGTGGTGCTGTCCTCTGTGATTGAGCAAGGAAAGCTTAGGAGAAAGATTAAGAGGCATTTCAGATTTTACCTGAGGCATAGAGAACTATAAGGAAAAGTCAGAGAGACAGGCCCAGACTTTAGCTTGGGCAGAAAGCAAAAGATAGGGAGGAATGAAATGGATTTGTGAATTACTTGCATAAAATGGTAGTTGAATTTTGTCTGCAAGTGATATTTTTCAGAGATAAAGTATAGAGAGAAGAAAAGTGAATCTCTACTACACATTTCTTCCCATTATTTTCCCTTGCTACAACTCATGTTACTATACATGATAATAACTAAGAACTACTCTTTTTCTCTTCTTCCCTCCCTCCTTCCCTCTTGTCAACTGATGTTTTCTACCAGTTTTTCAGTCACTTGTCCCATCTCCTCTTCTCTTTCATATGCCCCATCTTCAGCTTCTCTGGACTTTCTCCACCTGTTTGTCCAAATAGAAGACTGTTTATTCCAAACAGAAGACAATGCACAAAGCTGTTGTAATTGCCATCACATCGTCACAACCATATTGGCTAATTCATTAAATGGGCATCAAAAAAGCAGCAGAAAGTGATAATTATACACGTGTCTGTTTGTTCAGCTGCTATAACCCTATCAGCTGTGTTTTGTGCTGTTTGTTTGTTAAACCTTTCTTGCAAAGGGCAGCCTGTATTCAAATCACATGCTCCACTGCTGACAGTGATAATTGCATGCTTCCCTCTTCCCCAACCCATCTTCAAAAAGTACTGCAGCCTCACCGGCCACAAACTGCCCCAATTATCTACTATAAGGTAAGCTTTTTTCTAGAAGAGAACCAGTGTATTGATTTGGAACAAGAACTGGATGACAGCAATTAAAAATGGTGGCTGCATACTGGATTGCAGGCAAAATGTAGAAATACATTATGAAATCAGGGAAATAATTACTCCGAAGTTGAAAAGATTTGCCAGCCAACTGAAATTTCTCCTTTGTTTTTACTTAGCGCTCTCTGGGAAAGCAGCTTTCTCCTGAGAGAGATTTCTTCCATGAAGATAAGGAGAGAAAAGAGGTGGAATGTGGTTTGAATTTGCAGTTGGAGAAAAATCCAACCATTTAACCACCTCCTTTTGACACATGTCAAGTGTTTTTCTTCAGAATCACAAATTAGAAGATATAGTTTATGTTATTAATTGCACAACTTATCTAATTATCTGTTTAGGTTGTGAGCAAGCCTGCACAAATCTTGAGATGATGAATATAGTCCCTTCCCTGGGCAGTAATACTAGCAGTCCTGTACAATAAATCTCCTGTGGTTAGTACCACCAAAACAGTCTCTCAGTACCCACACTCTGCTGAATGGTGATTGTTGGGGGTTGGCTCCGATGTCGTTGGTTTTTGCCATAACCTCCGCCTCCCCGTGTTGGGACCGTCCTCTAGGTAATCCACCAGGAACCGCTCCTTTGTAGGCTGAATGCTTCCGGACTGCCTGCCACGACTTTGATGATCTCCTGGTTCAGTGTTGATAATCCAGCGCGTGTCAGTCCGAAGGTGAGACTCCTGGGTCCTAGGGGTCCCACGTTGTCGAGGGCTCCTCCGCCCCTACATCCTCACCCATACCTCCATAGCGTGAGCAACAATCTGGTCAGCCCACTTATCAGGGTATCCTGCCCGGGGCCTGTAAACCAAAAGATAAGGAAACAACTTAATACTGACAGCCAGGGATTCCCCGGAGCTTGGGGCCGCTTGGGCCTTTCGCAAGCCTCCCCGGTCCTTCCCTGTCCACTGTGAGGCTAGTACCCTCTTCTGAGCCTCCGTTTAACTCCTCAGCTTGCTCGAGGGGCTTATGGGGTCCACTGGGCCCTCTCAATCTCAGTTGGGGCACTTTTACCCTCTGTAGGTGCCCCTCTATTAGTGCAAGTATGGTCCGCCAGCTCCTGCCGGGTCGAGCCACTCCAGCTGACTCAAAACAGTCAGTGTCCGGGGTGGGCCGGTTCCTTCCCAGATCCTGAACCCCATTGGGGATTACCCTTACCCCAAAAGGTCCTCCCGCACCGCCAGGCTACTTGCGTCCATGCCTGGGTGCTCCCGCCAGCATCCACTCTGCCGCCGCTTCCTTCCAGTCCCTCCTCCTGAGCCACTGCCGGCGTCTCTTTTATAGTGGGCCGGGCAGCCTCATTGGCTTTCTTCCGTGCATACCGGTGAGTGTCCCCGCGCTGGCATTTTGCCCTGAGGGGCATAAAATAGATTTGTTAGCTCTGGATCGTGGGGTTTTGGGGGCTGCTGGCTGCCCTCCTCCCCCACAGTGATATCAAGACTCTCCTCATTCTGGGTAGGATAGGTAGGAAACTCCAGGGCCAACCAGCAATATTTGGACCCATTCCAGAGCCCTGAACATTTGATGGAGAGGAGTCTAGGAGAGCTGGCTGTATTTTAAAGAAGACTTACTCAGAGTGCAGAAACAAAACATCCTGATGCACAGGAAGACTAGCAAGTATGGCCGAAGACCAGCTTGGCTTAGCAAGGAACCCTTTAGTAAACTAAATCACAAAAAAGGAAGCTTATAAGCAGTGGAAACTTGGACAAATAACTAGGGAACAATATAAGAGCATTGCTCAGGCATGCAGGGATGAAGACAGGAAGGCCAAAGCACAATTGGAGTTCCAGCTAGCAAGGGATATAAAGGGTAACAAGAAGGGTTTCTACAAGTATGTCAGTAGCAAAAGGAGGATCAGGGAAAGTGTGGGTCTGTTACTGAATGGGGGAGGCAACTTTTTGACAGAGAATGGAGAAAAGGCTGAAGTGCTCAATGCCTTCTTCGCCTCAGTCTTCACAGGCAAGGTCAGCTCCCAGGCTACTGCACCAGGCAGCACAGTTTGGGGATGAGGTAAGCAGCCCTCAGTGGTGAAAGAAAAGGGGACTACTTAGAAAATCTGGGCATGTACAAGTCCATGGGGCCAGATGGGATGCACCCAAGGGTGCTGAGGAATTTGGCCAATGTGATTGCAGAGCCATTGACCATCATCTTTGAAAACTCTTGGTGATCAGGAGAGATCTCAGATGATTAGAAAAGGGCAAACATAGAGCCCATATCTAAGAAAGCAAAGAAGGAGGATCCAGGGAACTACAGACCAGTCAGCCTCACCTCAGTCCCTGGAAAAATCATGGAGCAGATCCTCATTCTCATTAAAAAACTAGGAGACTGTGGCATTGATACCTACACAGTCAGATGG
>NW_017728949.1:68714742-68726657 GCF_001723895.1 Crocodylus porosus
CAGGCTGCAGCTGGAGTACTGCGTCCAGGTCTGGGCACCGCACTTCAGGAGGGATGTGGACAACATGGAGGGGGTCCAGAGGAGGGCCACTCGTATGATCAGGGGGCAGCAGGGCAAGCCCTACCAGGAGAGGCTACGGGACCTGAACCTGTTCAGCCTCCACAAGAGAAGGCTGAGGGGGGATCTAGTGGCCTGTTACAAACTAGTCGGGGGGGACCAGCAGGCACTGGGGGACTCCCTGTTCCCCCAAGTGCTACCAGGAGTGACAAGAAATAACGGTCACAAGCTGGCAGAGGGTAGATTCAGGCTAGATATCAGGAGGTGCTCCTTTACTGTCAGGGCGGGTAGGGTCTGGAACCGACTTCCGAGAGAAGTGGTGCAGGCTCCTACCCTGGGGGTCTTTAAGAGGAGGCTGGATGAACACCTTGTTGGGGTCGTTTGACCCCAGTACTCTGTCCGGGGGGGTCAGACTCAATGATCTGCTCAGGTCCCTTCCGACCCTACCAACTCTGAAACTATGAAACTATGAAACATTTCTAAACACTTGGAGGAGAAAAAGGTGATTAGGAACAGTCAGCATGGAGTCACTGGAACAATTCATGCCTGATCAACCTGATTGCCTTCTATGGTGAGATGACTGGCACAGTGGATGTGGGGAGATGGGTAGATGTGGTGTACCTTGATTTTAGCGAGGCTTTTGATACAGTCTCTCACAGCATTCTCACAGGCAAGCTAAGGGATTATGAGCTGAATGAATGGACTATAAAATGGATATAAAACTCCCTGGAACTTCGGGCGCAAAGAGTAGTAGTCGATGGGTCAATGTCTAGTTGGCAGCCGGTATCAAGTGGAGTGACCCCAGGGTCAGTCCTGGGGCCAGTTTTGTTCAATGTCTTCCTCAATAACTTGGAAGATGACATAGGGTACATCCTCAGTAAGTCTGCAGATGACACCAAGCTGGGAGAGTAGTAGATGCACTGGGAGGTAGGGCTAGGATTCAGAGTGACCTAGACAAATGGAGGATTGGGCCAAAAGAAATCTCATGAGGTTCAACAAGGACAAGTACAAAGTCCTGCACACAGGATGGAACAATCCCATGCACCGGGACAGGCTGGAGGCTGACTGGCTGGGCGGCAGCTCTGCAGAAAAGGACCTGGGGGTTACATATTGGCTCCAATAGTTCCATGATTTCAGCCATAATAACTCAAGTTGCTAAAGGAGTACCTAAGCATTTTTAGCTTTCACTTTCAGTTACTAATTTTCAAAATATCAGATACTCATTTGCAAGCATACATAAATGATTTGTCTGCACAAGTGACTTGAATGCACAGATACGTTATACAAAAAGTTGTATTTCATCTTGGGTCTTCTGAGTTGGTATTCTCACACTCATAGATAATAGCAATCACCTTCAAAAGGAATACAATGATTTTTTTTCTTCTGCGTGGGTATGAATTTTAGCAGCATTGCATGCCTACTGTTCTAATCAAAGTTAATTGGAGCTCCAGGTGCTCAGGACCCTTGAAATGCAGGTCTTAAGTCTAGCTAAACACCTTTTACCACCCAGTGACAAATTAAGTGGCATTTCAGAAGCGTAAAAATGCTAAATCATTAAAGCTAGCTGAGCAGTTATGAACTTGCAGCTGGAGTTGCTTCTAACTGCAAATTTCACAGGACAACGTGTTTATTTCGATTGTAAGCTGGCTGGGCTGGGGACTGTCCTTTTCTTGCGTGTTTGGACCATTATTTGCACAATAGGGCCCTAAATTCTGGTTGAGATCCCTGAAATGTATATGCTACTACAATACAACCAATAATAATTGTCGTGATCGAGGAAACTACCTGGAGAGGAGAAACGTTTATATACGAGGAAAATGGAAGAAATATTTTCACCTTAAAGTGAATTTATCGGATTTCTGTCTTCTACAGATACCTGAGAAACAGATCAAGTCAACTATATGAGAACAGTTTTCTTATTGTTTCTGCACAGGTAAGGGAAAGAGGGATTTTTATTTAGAAAAAGATATGAATGAGATATGGCTAGTAAGGAGTCATTGATTTGCCTAGCTCTTGTTTTCAAACAGCACAATTTTTTCCTATCTTGTGACCTTCTCTCAAAACTGTATATAATGTAGCAATATTTTGAATGCTTGTTTTGTATTTTCCCACGTGTCTTTTTTTTTGCCAGTGTTCTTCCCCACCTTAGTATCTTAATGACTGCATTTGTTAATTGTTCTAGCAGTCTGACTGAACAAATAACGTTACCTGTTAGTAATAAATTACTATACCAATACAATGGCCGTCTTATTATTTCTAAGATAGTTTTGGTGCTGCAGTGTCTAGTATGGAGGAAAAATCAAAGGCTCAACCTATGTTACCTCCTAGTCTCTCGTTTTTCATAAACTGAAGATTGTTCACCATTGTTTTGACAGTTTATAGTGTTTGGTTGTAATTATATACAAAATAATGCATTGAAATGAAGCAATATCTCATTGATGTTGGGAGAAAGAAGAATGTAGAGGTCATGTTTCATAGAGGAACCACTGACAAAGTTAATTGAGAGATGGAAAAATTAGAGAGAACCAGGAAGATGGCTTAATAACTTTAAGGTAAGGTGTCACAATTGACACCTTTGAGGACTAGAGATATCTAAATTAATTATAAATAATCCTGGGATTTTTCAGGGGTTTGTTCTTGATTGTGTTTTGTTTGTTTGTTTGTTCTTTTGTTGGCTGTTGAACTGGAAAAAAGAAATTGGAAAACAAATTTAGTTCAAGTTAAACTGAAACAGAAGTCCTTTGAATTTAACTAAATTAAACTTATATTTGAGGTCAATTTGTTATCCATTCAATTGGACTCAAAACAAAAATAGTTATTTTCATTTTGGAGTTATTTAATCCTAAAAAAGACCTTAAAATTTAGATCATGTTTTAAACAAATTTTCAAAATCAGGATCTAAATAAAGCTTTTGAACTTTTCATTTAGAAAATGTCAAAACAAAATGTCATGACATTTACAAAATGAGGTAGGATTCCACCAAAGCTCCATATTTTGGGGCTTATTTACTACTTGTTGGGAAAAAATGCCCAGCCTTAATAAAACTATAGCCATCTATAGTTAGAGGTGCTTTGGGTAATGTTTCTGTTTATACTGAGGCATATAGAACCTGTATACAGAAGGGACATGGGCATGGGTATCCTTTCCATAAGTTAGGAATCTTTTTTTTTTTATGGTACAAGTTCATCTTTTACTGTAATGGTAAAAAGATACCATAACAATAAATCTCATTCCTTATATTTTTTAATCAGATTTTTCCATATATAGCTATAAAACAGCTGCATTATTTTATTAATAACTGTAATGTTTCTTCCCCACCTGGATTTTTGTTGGTGTCTTGTTTTAAGTAATATTGTAAATTCTTTTGATTGAGAATCATATCTATGTATTATATGAAGTGTCTAGCATATGTTTCAGACACTAAATAAGTAAATAAAGGAACATTTCTTATTCAAAGAGCAGGCCAAGTATATAAAGTGAAATAAGATTAAGATACATTTGAAAATATCATTAATATAATCAGGGACCGTTGTATCTATGTAACAGTTATAAAATGTCTTTCTGGACAACTCTCACAATCACTTGGATAGTCTGAATTGACAATGCTTACTATACTTTACTCTGTACAAGTCTTAAACTTAATTATTCTTCCAGTACAACTTCTTGTAACTCTAACAAAATTATATCACCTTCAGAGATCACAGAATACAAAACAAGAACATTTTCACCCGAGGGTACAATTCCCAAGACTTCTGAACACGACTTTTTTTCTTAGAAGGATAAATTGCCTTCTAAGCTGGGTATAGGCAACTAAACTGAGTAAGTAGAAAACAAGGAGTTTTATTACTTAAAAACCACCAACAAAACTTAAATGACTACAGGCTTCTGTCTTTCCTTTACTGAGAAGCATCTAAAATCAATGTAACTCTTTATTCAGTATCTTTGAACATAACATTTACAAAAACAGTGCAAGTCCACCTGCTGTAATGGCCTATTTTTATTTTATTGGAGAAGCCTGGTAAATTGACCCAGCTGTGACTCTCCAGTAATAGAAAAGGTTGTGCTGAAAGACTATCAAAAGGAAATCCCATTGGTCACTTGCTCTATCTAAATATTACTGCATTTAAATTTGCTCTGTTACGGTGCATCCACAAATGCAGGCACATGTGCTTGCAGCAGCTTAAATAGAAGCAGTCCAAATTTGAGCCAAGGCTTTTTGCCTCAATGCACGTGCCTGGACATGCACTTTGGTGTGGTGCAAGGTGTGCTACTTGGGGCAAAATAACCCTGCCTGGCTCCTCCTGGATCTGCTAGAGCCTGGTGCCAGCACCTGTGCTGGCCCCAGCAGTGTAAAAAGCTGCCCTGTCCTGGCCCCAACAGTACAAAAAACAGCCTTGGCAAGTATAAGAGCCCTGAGCTGCATAGGTATAAGATATTCAGCTTATGGGCAGGATAAGAACCCTCAGGAGCTTCTGGGGCCTGGCCAATTGGTACCTGGGGACGCTACTCCTTGTGCCAGCTGGACAGGCAGCCCTGTCCAGCCCTGAGAGTTCCCTGCACCCGCTACCCACTGCACCAGTCTGGCAGTGGGGGCTGCTGCCTGGCTGTGACCTGCTGTGCACCTGCCAGACCCGGATGGGGACTGCACAGCCGGTAGAGGCATGTGCCCCTCTGGGCCAGCTGCCAGTGGGCTGTGGCTGTAGAGTTGGCCTTTGTGCAGCACTTCTGCCATGTGTACTCCTGCCCGGTCATCTGGGTAGCTATTGCCTGGAAAAAGTTCCCAGTGTGATAGCCTGCTTTGAACTGTCACAGCATGTCCTCCTGGCCATAGTCATAGTCAAATTATAATGTCTAGTTTGGTGAGGTGAGGAGCTGAGCCCACTTACAGTGAAGTACTATCCGCTCTGGAAATATATTCAGCTGAGGGCTCTTATACTACAGAATACGAAGAATGCTAAAGAAGAAAAAGAATGGTTCAGGAATGTAAGTGCACAAAGGCCAACTCTACAGCCACAGCCCACTGGCAGCTGGCCCAGAGGGGCACATGCCTCTACTGGCTGTGCAGTCCCCATCCGGGTCTGGCAGGTGCACAGCAGGTCACAGCCAGGCAGCAGCCCCCACTGCCAGACTGGTGCAGTGGGTAGCGGGTGCAGGGAACTCTCAGGGCTGGACAGGGCTGCCTGTCCAGCTGGCACAAGGGGTAGCGTCCCCAGGTACCAATTGGCCAGGCCCCAGAAGCTCCTGAGGGTTCTTATCCTGCCTATAAGCTGAATATCTTATACCTATGCAGCTCAGGGCTCTTATACTTGCCAAGGCTGTTTTTTGTACTGTTGGGGCCAGAACAGGGCAGCTTTTTACACTGCTGTAAAAATTTACCTGTGAGAGGTAGCAAAATCCAGTCTAAAGAACAGAAAAAATGAGGAAAGTTTGTTTAAACTGTGAAAAATAAGTAAAGCTGTCAATAAAATCTACATACATTCCTTCATCTTTTCCCAACTTGGCAAATAAAAACTTGGGTAGGAGAGAGAGACACGCATAGAAGTTAATGTTTACTTCTAAAAAATCTCTATTATACAATGGATACTATGTTCTCGATTATGTTATAGGATGCATATTTTCGACCTGCAGTTTAAATTTGACCCACTCTGAGTGATTACTTTCTGAAGGAGACCCTTTGTGATTTGAGGCAGTTCTTTGTGAATGAAGCCTCTGACAGACGTGATAGGATCTGTGCAATCCCAACAGTTGTGCTTAGGTCTGTGACAGATGTTATACTCAGGACTTGATTAATCACATTTTAAGTAGTGATTTGGCCATACTTTATTCAGTTAATGGTGTGATGCCACATGTGCAATAGGGGTGTGCAAAGCTGGCAGTATTCAATTTGGATTTGGCCTGATTTGGGGGACAGTGATTCGATTCGCTGATTTGGCTCACTGTCCTGATTTGATTCAGCCAAATCTGAATCTGAAGATATGATTCTGATTTGGAGAATCAGTGATTCAGCCATAGACACAACTTTGTATGTTTTTTCTTCATACCTCGAGGTATCAGGCTTAGCTTGTGAACACTGATATGGTGTGGTGGATGTAGTGTCCCACAGGAGTGCGGGGACCCCCCCACATGCTCAGTGGTGGACCCAGAAGTGGACCAAAAATCCTTCAGGCCCACTTCTGGGCACATGGTCCCTCCGCCCACAGCCCATCGGCTCAGTGATTGGCCATGGGGGGACCCCAGGTGCCCCCCCAGACCCAGGAGGCACCAGTCACTGAGCCAGGGGATGGTAGGGGGTTCACCACCAAGCATGTGGGGGGCCCTGCCATGCGCCTGTGGGATTCTCTATCTGCCCCACCATCTTAGCATTTATGAGCTGTGCCTGGTACCTTGAGGTATGTAGAAAAAATATAAAGCTGTATTTATGGCTGAATTGTTGAATTTCTCCAAATTGAATTGGAGGCTTCCCATTCTATTCGGAGAGATTAATGGGTCTCTTGATTTACAAATTGGCTGCCAAATCGGGCCAAACCTCCTCTGAATCGAATCAGCGACTGAAGCTTTGCACAACCCTAATGTGCATGGCCAGGGCATGATTGTGGGACTGAACATCAGATCGCACTGGACAATATTGCTGGTGCAGGGGGATCCTGCACTTTTGGAGCTGGGAGCTCCAATCAGCTGACTGGGGTTCACAGCTGGGGGAGCAGACCATACCTTTGCCTGCAATATGCTGCCAGCCATGTGCTTCTACACCTAGGAGTCCCGATCAGCTGATGGGAATCCCAGCTGCAGGAGCACACTGGAGCCAAGGCTCCCCCTCCCCCCCATGTGCTCCCACAGCTGGAAGCTCCAATCAGCTGATGGGCTCTCCCAGGCAGGAGACCCCCAATCAGCTGACCAGTACTCCCAGCTTCTGGAGCACACAGGAACCTTGAAGGGCTCTGGTGTGCTATGAAGACTGGGAGTACTGGCCACATGTTCAATCAAAGGTGTGATGGGAACCAGCGACAAAGTCATTAGATATATTTTGTGTAATAACTTTGTGACTTATTTCTTGTTTTATCACACCGTTAACTGAATAAAGTATGGCCAAATTACTACTTAAGATGTGATTAACCAGTTAATCGGGTCCTGAGTATAACATCTGTCAGACACCTAAGTGACCAATAGATCTGGCACTTTGTTGCCACTTTCTGCAGAGAAATCAAAGACTGAAGGCCCAGGAAACTGAACTGGAGTACTGATTAGAGATGCCACCCATGCTCAAGCTTTAGGCACACAGTCAGTATTGCTGAGTATATAGAGCAGGGGTGGGCAATTATTTTGGGCAGAGGGTCACTTACTGAGTTTCAGCAAGTCATCAAGGGCTGCATGACAGGCAGCCCAGGGCAGATTAATATTATTTTCTAAATTTTTTAGGGGCTCCGTGGGCCCTATAGAATGGCCTGGTGGGCCACACCTGGCCCCCGGGCTGCATTTTGCCCACCCTTGATAGAGAGAGTTAAACAAGCCAAAATGCATGTGGGACAGGACATTAGGATGAGAATATTTAATTCCAAAAACCAGATTGTCACAGGTGCACTTGAGTGCCCTGTTCCTATGAAGGAATAAGGGCTGCTGAAGCTCCCTGAGACAGCACAGGTGTTGGTTGCCGGAGCAGCCAGGCTGGTCACATGACCACAAGGGGGCAGGGCAGGGCCAGGCCTTTATAAACAGCCCAGGCCAAAGCCTAGCAGCAGTTCCTTTCTGGTAGCCTGAGGTGTAGGAGCTCTGCAGGAGAGCTGAGCAGTGCAGCCTGAGCACCCAAGGGGCTGCACCATGGTAAGGATGGAGAGAACCCTGACTGGGAGGTCTCTGCAAGAGAGCCAGGTGGGCCTAGATCCTATGTTCTAGCCAGGAGGCTTATTGTTGTGTTACAGCTGATTGGCTTATGGTTCTGTTTAGTTATTGTAATTCCAGAGGACTGGGTGAGGCTGTAGGGGTGGAGGAGGCTTCATCAGGAGCTCCCCAGGGAGGTTGGGTGCTCCCAGTGCCAGAGAGGGGTGCTGTATTGTGGGGTGTCTAGACCCCGGCCCTAGAAGGGGCGAACAGATTGAGGAGCCTGGGGAGGGCACGTTTAGTGAGAGGAAGCCCAGCGTGGGCATAGATAGAAGTCCCAGGGGGGCAGGACCCAGAGAAAGGGGTCAAGGGGGCCAGGTAAGGCTAGGGCTGCCTGAGCCCCAATTAGGAAGAGTCCCTGAGGGGCTCCACAGTGGTGGGGACCCTGGGGCCTGTGAGGGCACCATAATAGGGGTATATTACCCCAGCCCTGACAAGGTGCACAGTGCTGGCGAGGGCACTGTAGTTTGGGGTGTAATACCCCAGCCCTGAGAAGGGGAAAAGAGGATCTTGGGGGCCAGGCATGGCTAAGGCCACCTGAGCCCCACTTGCAAGGAGCACCAGCAAGAAGCCTGAGGGGCTTGTGTTAGGCCCAAAGTGGGGGCACACGGGAAGAGAAGCCCAGGGTAGGGTGCTACTACAGAGACAAGCCCGGGGAGGGTGAGTCCGCGATTATAGAGAGCCCGGAGAGGGCTAGTGTGCGGAGGGACAGGCCCCAGTGGGGGCCACCATCTGTGTGTGGAGAGGCCCCAGGAGGGATGAATATATTGAGCGGTCCCCAGGAGGGGGGCAGATATAATTAGTAGGCCCAAGAGGGCTAGCGGATAGAGGGGCGCCAGTTGCGTGACAAGCCCAGGGGCGCCGGTGAAGGGCGCATACAGGAAACTGACCAGATAACGTCTGGTACATCTGCAAAGCTTGGGGCGTGCTAAAGGGGAGGTTGGAGGCACGCATAGCCCATAAGGCTGGGGTGCACCAGGTCAGTACATCCAGGATAGACGTGGCAGGCAAGATAGAGGGTGCTGAATCGCCTACTTGGCGCTAGAGAGATCACGGCCGCTCCTAGGCCCCACTCTGTGACACAGATTATTTCTGTTTCTTTTTTGTGAGGTGTTGACTGGCTATTTCTAGATCATAGACTGCAACTTTGGTTCTAGATTTCATCTCTGGAGCAAGGGTTTAATTGAGAGGTAGCTGTTACCGTAAGTGTATTTAGATCCTCTTTGTGATCACCGATGTCATGGTTTTGCTATGGTACAAAATTCTACTGATAGAAGAAATTTGCAAAAGTTTTTCTTGCTGTTTGCCCGTCATTGGTATGATTGAATAAATCAAGTCCTATATATTTTTCCCCCCAGTTATGCACTAATTTAAGTTATGTCTATGTTTCATGTGTGAGACTATCTATCAAACTACGATTATGACTGTAATGGTATAATGGCAGCAGGACACAGACTGAAATTACACAATAATTGTGCAGTAATCCTTAGAAACTCTCCACAATCTCTCAATACCATATAATTTTGTTCCATTTAAATAAAAAGGGAGTACAACAAAATCATAGCAATTTTTTTCCCTATCATAGCTCATAATTTCTAAGATAAAATGCATTTTGTGTGGATCATGTATTTTTTTTTTTTTTATGAAGCAACACTTGTTATTCTACTCCTTAGCTTTCACTCCAGTGGCTTGGGTCAACTGCTTACCTCACCAGAAGTCTCCTTATTGAGGATAATGGCCTTCGTCTTCAGTAGATGTTGTCTAGTCACTAACTTCTGTAAGAGCATGTTCATCTGTTGTAAAATGAGCCTTTGTAAGACAACAGGGTCTAGTCCAAAATCATCCCTGCAAAACTTTCATCAAATCTGCATTGTCCTGACTCTAGAGGACAAAGATGATACTCTGAATTAAAATGGCCACTGACACATGCATCTTTCTGTTCTTTTTTGACCTTTTCATTGTCCTATACAGCACCAAGTACCATTTCATTATTTACCAAATAATACACAGTACTTTATCATCCACAGCTTCTTGCAGAATGGAGATGTTGTCTGACAACTCGATTTGGTTTTACTATCCTTCACGGATGAACATACTTCCTTCCCCTCCTCCAATGCACTGTGAGCATAATGTATCTTGTCCTGTTGCCAATACCATCACAATAGATTATAACATCTTTCTGTATACAGATACTGGTGAGTAATTCTCATCCCTCTAAAAATTAATTCACACACTTTTACCCCATGAAAACTACTGATTTAAGGCTGGATCCTCAATCCTTAAAGAAACATAACATTTTTCTGAAGGGAAATGTATTTAAAGTGGAAACTGATCATTGTGAATGACCTGGAGGTGCTAACTGTTATAATAGCTATTAACGAAAGCTATATTCTGATAAAATAGTAATAGTTGTCTTAAAATATTGTTTCAATACCAAAGCTGTCTTACATGTATATGTGGGATGATGTGTGCCCAGTTGTGCATGGTGAGTTTATAATTCCTTCGAGACGTCCTGGGGAGATCACTAACCATCTGCACAAAGCTCAGATTGCTCACGAAAGACAGGATGTATTGATGACCTACTTCACTGTATTTTTTTTCTTGTATCTTGACTTGGGAAACCAAGATGTTTCAGTCTTCTTCTGCATCTTCTCAGGGTGTTAGTGAGGGCAAAGGTCTTTTTGTCTGTCTTTGTAGGAGCATGAAATAAGCCAATGGGATTTTATTGATATTTCCTTTAGTAACGGCACAGTCTTGTTTGCCAGCCACTAGAATCCTGTATTTTACACAGGAACACCAATTTGTGATACTCTAGAGCTGAAGAAAAAGATTTTGGACTAGTTGTCACAAAAGCCTTCCCTAGTTGTCCATCCACACTGCTGCTTTTTTGAGTGCTGTTACCTGAGTTGTCAGGAACATCTTCCTCAAGTGAATCTCTTCTTTCTGGTTCCTGTTAATGTTTTTTGTATTGAAGCTGCTTTTCCAAAAAGGTAACGAGGATGTTGGTATCATAGGGGAAAATGCATTCTGCTGCAACTGACCCCAAACTTGAAAATGAAGATTTTTATTTAACGTTAAAATGGAAATATGTGGCATGTGCACACACAAGCACATGCCACATACTGTAATTTTCAACCCTCTAAAATTAATTCGCACACTTTTCCCAGAGTTACACTAACATCAAAACTACAGTTTTAAGGCCTGAGCTTTCAGTCCTTAAAGAAACATACGTCTCTCTGAAAGTAAATTAGTGGAAACAGTGATTGATAATTGTAAATGACCTTGCGGTTATAACCTTTAAAATAGCCATTAATGAAAGCTGCACTCTGATAAAATGGTAATAGTTGTTTAAAAACATTGTTTCAATATTCAAACACTGACATTCGTATATGTGGGATAATGTATGCCCTGCTGTACATAATACGCTTGTAATTCTTTTGAGAATTCCTGATAAGATTACAAACCATCTATGCAAAGTTGGCATTATGGGGAAAATGCATTCTGTTGCAACTGACCCCAAACTTTTACATTAAGTTTTCTTTTTAACATGAAAGTGAAAATATATGATGTATGCTTGTGTGTACACCAGAGAATATTTCAGTCAAACTGAAGTGGTTTAAGAATATGGAAATGAACAGTTAAGGGGAGGCAGTCAAGAGAGACTTTCACAATCATAAATTCTTATATTCTTGAAAACTCATGAAATTCTTACTGCTCATCTAAGACTGCTCTTGTGCCTTTGAAGTCAACAGCAAAATGCCTGATTTTAAATGAACACAGGATTAAACCTGAAAGAACTTCCTCAGCATTTTTATTATATCCTTGCCTAGCTTCATTAAGTAGAACAGACCCCAATATTTATTGTGTGTACTTCTAATCAAGGCTCCACACTTTTGGTATCTCGCATACCGTGGACCAGAGACACCTGCTGCATTTCAAACATCAAGTGGCTCCACCATTCTCTCATCCCTCCTAGTCATAAA
>NW_017728949.1:68726757-68739280 GCF_001723895.1 Crocodylus porosus
ACCCCAGCTGACTTCCTGCCCTTTGGGCAGGGGGCTGGACTCAATGATCTCCCGAGGTCCCTTCCAGCCCTGATGTCTATGAAATCCCAAACAAGTTTATTTTATAGTCAAAACTCAATTTATTACATCTTATACATATATCATACCCAATCCAGAACTATATCCTACTATACTTTGCTTTATCTTGTCTGTTTCTCCTTTTCACTGATTATAAAAAGTGATCATTAGGCCCATGAAAAGGTACATATTGCTTTTTTAGACTAGAAAGTCTATTTTAGCTATAGAGACCTTATTTTTTTTCCACAAGAATTCTGTTTTAGACTTTAATAGTATTAATCTGTCTGTCAAGATTAAAAAATTGCCAAGCAAATCTTTTCTAGGAGCTTTTCTAAAATGTTAACTTTTCATTTTTAAATATTTATAAACATTGCAAGAGAGAGCCTTCTATCTATGTTAACTGTCTAACACCTCTCCCACCAGTATTTCAGCATCTTCAGACTTACTCTAGAATAGCTTTTTCCCTGAAAGCAATTCAATTACAAATTCCTTTAGCTGAAAAGACTTTTACTATACAAAAGCAGGCTTAGAGTTCCCAGTCTAAGGAAGAGTGTTTCTAAAAAGTGCTTAATGTTGCAGCTTCTATTGACTTTGAAAGACACTGGGTGCATCTACACATTCATTAATGCACCATAGTACCTGCACATTTAGTTTAGTACTTCCTTAATGAAGTATTAACTGAATGTGGACTGTGCAGTAGTGCTGGCACAGTTTTTTTGTGACACTTACTCTGCAGTAGCCTAATAACACTGCACAGTAGCATATTAGCATGTTTTTTGACCAGCACACTACTGCGCAGTGTTATTAGGTTACCATGCAGTAAGCACCTCATGTAGACGTGCCCACTAAACACATCCTGAAAGTGATTAGCAATTTACAGGATCAGCCCTCTACTATAATTATTGCAGTATTAAAGAAAATGTAACTATTAATAACCCAATCCACAGCATGGGAAGTGTGAAGAGAGAGACTCAATTGATTACTTGGTGCTAGTAAAACTTTCACGAATTCTTAAAATGACCTCTAACACTACGTGGCATGTATCTTTCCAATCTTTGGAATAAAAAAATGTTTTAGGGTAGTTCTGTTGAACAAAGGTGTATATACTTTGGAGAACACATACATAATGTTGCTTTGGCCAAGACTATTGAATGGCCACTCTCACAATCCTCCCCAGGAAAGGTGCATGATGCCTCCTTGTGGGTCTGTTACATTGCAGTCCGGATGTATCAACTTTCTTTCCCAAGCATTGGAAACAATGGCATTTTTTATGCAGGGGTATCAATGTGACTCGTGCAACCGCAACTCCCTAGCCAGTCACATGACATAAAGGAGATTAGGACACGTAGATCATCACCACATTTAGGCAGGTTTAACTAGAGAGAAAACAGAGGGATTGAGAGTGTAGAAGGATCTCTGTCTAGATCAAAACAAACTTCATTCATGGAAGAAGTGAAATCAGATTAGGGAAAGCTGCATTTCAGAATTTCTGGTAATTGTGCAACGATCTGTTCCTCTTTTGGCTTATTTGTAGAATAAAGTGACTGTGGTTAAGAAATTCCTTTGCTAAATCTGGGTTCTTTGCTCCCCTGTCATGTTGTCCATGAAGGAATTCAACTAGGAACCACTCTTATAACCTAGAAGAAAATCTGAGAGGGCTTGTGCAAGTGAATGGGTATACATGGGAGATACTTGTTGTGTGATCTAGGGAAGCTGGACTGAAGTGCTTAAGAAGAGTGTCAGGTGTGGTCTGTGATCATGAGTCTGATGTGTATAGAGCCTTGGGTTGGAAAAGTTGACTGGAGTCTACTCAGATTCAGCTCAATTTAGCTTGTGTGAACTTGTGACGGGCCACTTACAAAAGATTGGTTACCTTGCAGTGTAGCCTGTAAGGGCAGGTTGAGACATCTGTAATCAGCCTAATGCTGCAAATACATATGTGCATTGGTACACCAATAAGACATGCATGTAAAGCTGGTAGAAGATCCTGGATCCTTCAGCACCAAAACCATTTTCTACCAGTTGAATTTGAGAAGACTTGACACGAGCTGTGAAGCACATGCAGGACTCCTATGTTGTCTTTTAATCTGCAACCATCCATTAGAGGGCAACATTTGTCCATGTGTGTTATAACAACTAGATGCAACAGTTGTAAGTTTATTTAACTGCAGCATATTTTCCCCAGTGCAGCTTGGAAATCAAGGAAATGAAATATTCAGATGTTCAGAAACAAGACGTTATTCAGGTACAGGGTCAGCATCTCAAATTAGGGTAATGTTAGTGATCTGTAGCTCAAAACCAGCACGGCCAATTGTCTTCAGATTGTAGAAACAAACCCTTTCGTTTTCACAGAAAACCTTCCAATTTTTAGGCTAAACCCATTTTTTCTAGCCAAACTTATGTGAGACTAAAAATAGGGTTTGTAATAGAAACTACAACCATAACTATCAACTCCTCAGCACATTTTCATAATATTGCCATTCATGCCAATTAAAATGAGGAGAAAACCCAATGTACAGCAAGATTGTGCTAATAAACCATGAAACAAAGAATGGTACCTTAAGACAGCTGTCTGCCCTTTTGATTCTTCATTCTTATTTCACCATGATGGGTTTTCTCATTTCTCTCTGTCTTTCTTAAAATACATTGAACTTAGGGGGAGGATTTTAAAAAGCAATCCAGTACCTGTAAGCCTTCCTGTTCATTGTCATACTGCATCATCTGCTTTGTCACATAATTATGTTCTTTTTGTTATCCTTCTTCTGGGCATACAGTGTAGTACAATTGAATAGTTGCAGCATGTTGATTTTATACTGCTGCATGCTAATGACTGACTCACTGGACTGCTGGATTAGTCTTAAGTGTCTAACTTGCGGTTTTTTTCAAAGTGCTTTAAAGTAACCTTCAGAAACCAAAAATTATAACTTCTGTTCTTTGTCATAGAATTCACACATTTCTAATACCAAACAAAAAATACAGAATTACTCTTTGTTGTGCCCTGCAGGGTCAGGACCTTTGTTGTGCCCTGCAGGGTCAGGACCTTTGTTGTGCCCTGCAGGGTCAGGAGGTTCGTTTTGCATTTGAGGGAAGGAGGGTTTTTTTTCTCTGTTTTTCTCTGTTTGCGGATCACGGAGCCTCCTGATTGCAGAACAGGGCATGAGCTTGTAAATTGTAACAAGAAACTTTTATTTGTTTACTTACATGCCGATGAACGAGGTGCGTAGGTACAGCGGCTTGATTAAACGTGTTTTGTTTACAAAACAAATCAACGACTCTCTCCGTCTTTACTTGCTCTACTCGGATCGCAAATCGGGTCGGTGCTCAGGGAAGGGGTACGCCGGGGCAGTCGGTGGCGGAGAGGCGCTGACGCGGTTGGCCAGACTGTGGCAGAAGGGACTGATCTGCTGGTCCCAAAATGGCTTCTGCCCTGGCGTGGACTCCCTGCAGCTTTTAAAAACTTTCCCCCTCTCCTCCCCCTGCTCCCTCTGATGTCAGAAGGGTAAGCTGTTTTCGCACCTTTTCTAAGCTTGTGGGAGGGGCTGGGTATTAGCTTTGTGCTTACGGCACTCTAACTGAGGTGAAATACAAACACTCTTTTTAAAAGAGAGACATTTAATAGACTTTCACAGAAATATACCATGATAGATCTGTTTTTAGGGTTGGAGCTTGAAGTGGAGATCTTTGATGTAAACCATGAAGCTGCCACTAGTGAGCTGCTTCATGTTAAATGGAAATAACGTACCATTTTAAATCGATTTTATAACGTTTGGGGGCGGGGGGAGGAGCTTTTTTTTTTTTTTTTTTTTTTTAAATCAATGGTTTAATGTAAGTGACTTCTTAAATGCAGTTGTCAGGTTTAAATGCAAATAAATACTTAACAAGTCCAAAAATAAGTTAGATTGGTCACTTTCACGAGGAGAGCGTTTGGACACAATATTAGAATGACAGGTTTCAATTTCCACATGCTTATGAACATGAGTTAGTCTGAGATGATCTGAAATCCAGTGGAACAAACTGTCACCAATGGCTGTCACATTCTTCTAACGAGCTGTAAAATCCAGACACCAAAACAGGGATCAGATACACAACACGTCAAGTTTCTTTCAGTCGTATGGGCTCAGAGGAAAAGTAGAATGTAAACAGCAACTAACACTTGCAAAGGAATAATAAATTCTTATGGCTTGTATTGTGATAGTTCTTACAATTTGCCAGATGCTCTGTAATGACCATGAAGCCAAAGGAAATGCTCTTTTATCTTCACCAGTTATTGGGTCAGGCTTGTAGTGAGGCAATGCTTGTTCAAAAGGATTTGCCACGTAAGGACTGGTTAACATACAAAATGCTAACTGGTTTTCTGAGTTAAGTATATCTAGCCTATACACATCATTTGTACCATCAATGTGACTATAAATAATCATTAAAGGTGGACATATGTATATTTATTGCCAGTGCTTTCTGTTGCTTAAATGTATGTAGTTTTTGATAGCCGTTCTTAATTGAGTCATCTGAAGGATTTCCACTAAGAGGTGATCTTTTCCCATGTTGCTGGGATTAAGGAGTGATTGTGAGGTAGTTGTATTGGGACCAATGATAGGATTTGTTGTTGTTGCAGGTCTTAAGATTTTGTTGTGTATGTGGTGCTGGGGTAATTGAAAATCATTAGGGCTGTGTAAAGGTTTGATCCCTGATTCAATTTGGTGGACATTTGGCCCCATTTGGTGGCTGAATCTCAAAATCCAAATCGAATCAGGAGACCCTGTAATCTCTCCAAATTGAACTGGAACCCTCCAAATCAATTTGGAGAGATTTGGAAAGATTCAGCAATTCAGACAGAGACAAAGCTTTAAATGGGTTTTCTACATACCTTGAGGTATCAGGCTACTCGTGACTGCTGCGATGCTGGGGTGCATGGAGTGTCCCACAGGAGCACAGGGGGCTCCCTAATGTGCTCAGAAGCGGGCCCAGAAGTGGACTTGAAGCACTTCTGGGTCCACCAGGGAGTGTTCATGGGGACCCCTCTGCACCCCCGTGGCTCGGCAACCGGTACCTCCTGGGTCTGGGGGGGCACCCAGGGCCCCCCCCCAATGGCCAATTCCGGAGACAAAAGGGTGCGGGGTGGGGGGCAGTGCACTCCCTGGCAGACCCGGAAGAGGACTGGAAGCACTTCTGGGTTTCTCGCTGAGCACGCATTCTTGTGGGACATTTCATCGCCCCAGCATCACAGCATTCACGAGCTGTACCTGGTACCTCAAGGTATGTAGAAAAAACATTTAAAGCTGTATCTATGGATGAATCGCCGATTCTCTGAATCAGCATCAAATCTTCAGATCTGGATTTGGCTGAACTGAATCGGGGACAGTGATCTGAATCAATGAATTGAATCACTGTCCCCAATTTGGGCCAAATCCAAATTGAATAAGGCCCATTTCACACACCCCTAAAAATCATTGTTGTGCTTTATATTTTTTTTTATATTTTTAAAATGAGCCTCAGGTATCCAGAGCTCAGAAGGGTCACTCTTTCTGGGTATGGTATAAAGAAATAAAAGGAACAGACATTCATTTTGACTTCACTCCTTGCTTTTATTATTACATTATAAAGTATTTAAATGACGCAAGTTACCAAAGTAACTATTTCTCATCTAAAACACTGGAGCTAGGGACAGAAGTTACACATAAACCAGTTTAAGTGATCAGAAACTGGTTTAAACCTGTAACAGAACAGAAGTTCAGTGCACTTAAACTGCTTTCACAATAGCCAAAACCGGTTTAAGATAAACTTGGTTGCATGTAGTATTAAACTTACCTGATTTAGGTCAACCCAGTTTACAGAACTTCTGTCCCAGATCCCTTCCTGGTTCAAGTTAAGACACAGTCCTCCAGCACCCCATGATGCTTTTCAGCCATGGGCTGCATTGTTTGCTCCAGTGCCCTGCTCCTCAGTTCCCTAGCCTGCTTCCTGTCTGCATCCATCAGCCCATAGGGAGGTGGGGGCGGGGGCAGGGGAACGGACCCTCAGACTCCCCTAGCAAAGGTCTACACAGTGGGTAGAGGGAGGGAAAGCCCCTGTGGTGGGGGCTTTTTGCCCCTTGGCAGCCCTGGGAGCCAATTCCCCCCCTCCCCTGCACAGCTGCCTCCCTTAGCTGCTGCCACAGGAGGGAGTGGGACAGAGTTCCCAATGCCTCGGGGGTGTGGGCAGCAGGGAGCCCCCCACCGCATGGGGCTTCCTCCACCCTGGCAAGGGGCCCCCTAGCCAGGCATGGGGCAGCTCTGGGGAGCCAAGGGGAATTCCCCCCTCCTCTGTCCCAGTTGCTGATTGCTTCAGCAGCTGCTGCAGAAAGGAGGGAGAAGCAGTCCTCTGGGCTGGGTGCCTGGCCAGGCGGCCCAGCATGGGGGGGCTTCCCCCCACCCCAGCCCAGGGTCCGCGAGCCCGGGGCAGCCCCAGGGAGCTGGGAGGAATTCCTCTCCTCCTGAACCCGCAGCTGCTTGCCTCAGGGAGTGGAGGGAAATTCTCCTGCTCCTCCACAGCTGGTCTTGCCTTAGTTGCTGTGAGTCTGAGGCCAGATCAGTTGTGGGGGAGTGGAAGAATTTCCCTCTGCTCCCTGGAGCTGCCCCGGGCTAGCCCTGAGACCTGCAGGGCTGAGGCAAGCAGATGTGTGGCTCAGGGAGGGAAGAATTCCCTTCAGCTCCCTGGGGCTGGCGCAGCCTGGGGGACGCTGGGCTGGGGGGCAGGGGAAGCCCCCCAAGGCAGGCATCCAGCCCGGACGACTCCTTCTCCCTCCCTCTTGTGGCAGCAGCTGAAGCAATCAACAGCTGGGAAGGGAGCGGGGAATTCCCTTCAGCTCCCAGGGCTGATGGCTGGGGAGCCCAGGCTGGAGGAACCTGCCGGGGCGGAAGCTTACCCAAGGTGGGCCAGTGACCCGACAAGGGGCTCCTGAACCCCCTGTAGGGGGACAGCATGTGCTGGGGAGCTAACTGGGGATGGCCCCACTTGGCTGGGCTGGCAATGGCCAGCAGGCTGGAAGATGTGCTCTAATGCCTCTTGTCTACTGGCCTGGGTCCGTGCAGCCCCCCCTGCCTTTCCCCATTGAAAACTTTACATCAGTTCAGTTGGTTATCCGTTCAAGCTACACATCAGAGAGGAAGCTGCATAGACTGAATCGATTCTGCCTCAGGCTTTTTGACTGTCTGTACTTAGCCTGGAGCATCTTTCAGTTTGAGGTGTGGAGAACTCTAGAAATGCTTGAGTCAAAACTCAGATGGGCTCTAAGCGATAAACATGAATACTTCCACAACTACCAAGGTAGAGATCATCTAGGACAGTGGTCTCTAAACTGTTTTGATCGCGCACCCCTATCAGTAAAAAATTTTTGAGCACGCACCACCAATGTAGGTATATTTATATAAATATAAATAGAAATAGAAGTTCTCATATTTTCTTCCCGCACCCCAGTGGATCATCTTGTGCACCCCCCACTTTGGAGACCACTGGGTCTAGGATAAACACAGACAGTCAAAAAGCCTGAGGCTGAATCGATTCTATATTCACAGGTTAGTCTAAGCTGTGTAGATGGAACCAATATGCAAATGAACAGACATTCACTTTTGAGTTTGGAAATGCAGCCACATGCCTGCAGCGGCTTGGGGGGTGAGGGGAGGGTGTTCTGTTGTGTTACAGATCTGAACTGGTTTCCAATCTCTTATACCAGTTTAATTTCTGTCCCTATCCCTAGTATCCTGACTGGTCTAGGGAGCGAGACCCAGAGCTGAGGTTACTGATGCTTAATCAGATGTTCAGGCTGTATTTGGAATTCAGTTTTTGGGATCAGCAGGCTTAAATCAGTGACATTTAGAGTACAATGTAATGTCTATCACTTGAGCTAAAGGAGAATTCTTTTCAGTTGTCAGAAAGATAGCAGCATTGCCTATCCCAAGCATTCAGAAACCATGACTCAATACTCCTGAAGTTATTTCAAAACACACGCACACAGAAAACACCTCCCTCCCCCCTTTCCCACCACTTAGGAGTCACTGTTTTCCTTCTAGTTCTGAGCTGTTAGAATAAACTCGTGGCTCACTTCCCAGTTTTTCTCTGAAACTAAGAGCTAGAAACATTTTTAATGGGAGCTAAGGTTCTCATAACATTATTTTCATTCCAGCTACAGAGCACAAATGTAGACTATTACTGCTGCCTGAGCCAGTTATTCTGATTGGCTAGAAGTTTTTGTCCAAGCCCACTTCCAGTTTGGGAGCTGATGTAAAAAAAACAAAATAAAACAAGGAAACAGAAACAAACAGAAGCCCAAAGCTCAGTCTTGTGGGTTTTCTACAGAAGTGCAGGATACCTCAATTGGGAAGAATTTTGCCTTTTCCTGAGCATGAGGTGAGAGGCTCACTTGAGACTCCAAACCATAAAGCTTAAAAGAAAGTCTTCAAAAAAGAAGTAAAAATGCTAAAACCAAGTCGTCTTTATCATATTAAAGTAAAAATATGTACAACAAGGAAAGAATCATTTTATTTGTATGACTTTTCTCTTCTGTTGCCAGGCCTCAGATTCAGGGCATCAAATGCATTACTACTGGTTCCTAATCTAAGTTTAGAAAGAGCTTTGAATATGTAATGAATGTGACAGATAAAGATTTCAGTGTTAACTGGTTTATTGATGCTTTACTTGCCAGTCTTTGCGAGTGGTGCCATTCATGAAGACTTGGCTAATCTCCAAAGACAGTCTAAATTCGTTCCATTTGCTGCTCTTTTGCCTTTTGGCAAAAAAGTTGCAAATCGGGAGCAGTTTTCATATCAAAGCTTGCAAGTCTGCCTTGAAAAGCTTCCAAGTCTCCAAGTGGTAAAATGCATCATTACAAATTAAGGGAATGATAACTGAGGTATTCATTTTTTTTCTTAACAACCCATGTAGTGGACACTTCACTTTTCCAATTGCTTGAGGCAACTAAATCCATGTTGCCTCTATCTGCAGCATTAACATTATCACTTACAAAAGGTGCAGGAAGTTCTGAACTAACTACTCGGTTTACAGGACATAAATACCTGACTGCTCTTAAGGTGATTAGACAGATTAAAAACCAACCACACAAGTTGCCAGCAGAAAATTCCTCACTTCATAGGTAATTTGGGGGCACCTACAACTGTGCTTTATGCTTTCTGTGATACTTTAAATGGTCACTTAAAATATGGTTGAAATTCTTTACAGCTTCTGCCAAACAGAATACTAACTCCCACTGTCAAAAGAAAATACATTTCCATTTATCTATTTGAATGCAGTCCAGCAACCAGAAGAGAAAAACCAAGATATTTTTGGTTCCAATATGTTTAAACTGAACGTGTCTGTTTTATAAGTCTAGGTGGTGGAGTGCATGCACTCCTCATTGCAGCAGCCTGGAGAGCATTAATGAAGGTTCTGCTTAACTCTCAGGGTGTGTTCAGGTATTTGCTGCACCCAGTCTATGTTCACACAACTTACTTTAAGCCACGTGAACATAGATGGGGAGTGGCATGTAGTGGGAGCTGGTACTGGGAGCTGTGCAGGGGACCTGGAGTATGTCACTTGGGGTGGGTGGGATGGGCTAGCAGGTCCATACGGCACAGCTTGGCAGGATAGTGCGGCTGGCAGGTCTGCAGAGGGAAATCGTAGTGTTGTGGGGACACTGGGTCCTTCAGGTATTGGGGTGGAATCTAAAAATAGCCCTGTCAGGTTTGGGACTCAGGTGGAGTTAGCATCTGGGTTTCCCAGGGCTGCACTCCAAACATGTAGATTGAGTTCCCAATCTAAGTTAGTTCATGTCTTCAGAGGTCTGCCAGTTTTTGCCCAGTTTAACCTCCCTGCCTGCATAGATGTAAACGTAATGCCTGTACACACCCCCAGATGACTGGTCAGCCAGTTAGAGGCAGTTGTAAGGGGCTGCAGCCCAGACAGTAGAATGGTAAGGAGCTGCGTAAAAAGGGACCACTAAGCTTCAGGGAATGGTGAGAGATAGGGAAGAACGGTGTTCGGCTAGACTCGGAGGCAAGGATAGGCCTGGATTCCCTTACCTTCTCTCCCCTGAAGAGGCGATAATGATAATCCTGGAAATAAAGGAAATAAGGGCCACATCTACACAAGACACTGACTGAGCAGTTGTTACTGTGCGGCCATTTAGTACTTGCAAACACAAGTAGTATATGACTATGCGTAACTGTGAGTTACTTACTGTGCAACCCCAAATGGCTTTTAGGTGATACTAACTGCACAGTAGCTTGTTACTATTGCACAGCAGTGCTGCATCATGCTTTGTGCTATGCAATGCTACTGTGCAGTAGTAACTAGCTACTGTGCAGTCAGCATCTCGTATAGATGGGGCCAAGGAATAGTGAGTGCTGGGCTAGAGATAGGCCTTCTGATAATCTGCTTTGTGCATCTGCCTTTGCTTCTGAAGAAGGTCATTTACAGGAGTAACAGGAGTGTCTTCAACTGTGTGCTCAAAATCAGTAGTCACTGGAAAACTTAGGTTACACTCATGGGCGACTGATGCTGCCTTACTTGGGGGGGCACATGTCCCCCATGCGACCAGTCCCACCGACTGGGGGGCGGGTTTCTCTGCGGATGATCCTGCAGCCCGGGGGGAGGGTCCCCCATGGGCTATTTGTGCTTACCTGTAAAGAAGCTCTAAAATAGATACTTAACCAAGGACAACAAAATGCTTCACAAATGCCAAAGGTCAAATTCCAGTCTCTGTTCAGTACTGATTTGGACCAAAATATTACTGATTTAAGAGGAGAAGCACCATACATACAGATTGGTCAGCACAGAAGTCATAACTCTATGTTTTATAGATATAAATAGACATGCCTCTTAATGTAAAAGACTATAAACGATCCTTTACCCCTTTTCATTCTGTTTATTTGATAGGTAAGAGTCATGATGTTTAAGTTAGTTAACTTTTGTCTGTTTTCCAAATCTTACTGTTCTGGCTTAATTGCCTCATTAAAGTTTCCTTGGATGTAGGTATCAAGCTGTCACTTAAACAGTAGCTATTCTGTTTTGTTTCTCTTTTCTTGTATACTGCTGTATTAGATATTAATGTTTCCCTAGATTATAGCAAAAAGGTGTTTCATTCCTTTGGTGTCATATTTTATTAATTTCAGATATTGGTGAGATGATAAATATTTTGCTATCAACAACATCTTGTAGGTCGTGGGGCGATTAAGTGTACATAGATGGTTACAGTCTTCAAATCCTGTTGTCTCAAATGGCTTCTCTATTGCTGATAATCTCTCTACAGACGTGTTCCAAGTGCACATGTATCGCACTCCACTATTCTTTCCAACTCTTTTTTTTCTTTCCAGCTTTCCTTAATGCAGAGTTGAGTTTCTCCATCCCATGTAATATTTTAAGTGCCCTGTATATTTATATAACTGTAAAAACTGTGGAAGCCTGCATTTAACACTGTCGTCTCAGAGTTTCCTGGTGTGTGATTCCCAGAAACATCGCACAGCAGCTCTGCATCCCTCTCTGGCAGCACTGGGCTGCCGTGCTGCTGATCATTGGTGAAAAAAGGTGCTGCTGTGATGGTGGCTATTTTTACATGCCACCTTGCCAAAGGCCAGGCCCAGGGCTTCTGTCCGCATCTCCCCCACCTCTCAGTTACAATACTGTGTGACCAACGCTATTGTCACTTGTTCCCTTGCTATTTAGGAGTGGAGTTGCTAAATAGGAGATTCCCTAAGTAACCAGAGGGCCAGCAACCAAGGAGCCAGTGAACAGGGGCTGCAAACAGGGTAAACAGTTTGCAGGCAGTTTGCAAGACAGTTCACAGGTCAGTTTGTCTGCTTCCTCCCCCCCACCCCCCATCTTTTTGAGGAGAAAGCTTTTCAGTTTGGTGTGAGGAAGCAGGAAAAAAGGAACCTTTTGGGGCCAACGAGCTTCCAGGTGAGTTTTCTAGGGAAGGTGCACTTGGAAGAAGAGCAGTAAGAGAGAGGAGGCAGATTAAGGGCCTGGGCAGGAGCAGGTGCATCTTGCAGTTCAATACCTGGCTGCACAGGTGGTGTTGCCAGCAGTGATTTGGCTTCTTCGACTATGGGATGTTGTTCCAAGAAGAAGGATTGCTGGGGAGAGATGGGATCCACCTGACAAAGAGGGAATAGCATCTTCGTAGGCAGGCTTGGTAACCTTGTGAGGAGGGTTTTAAACTAGGTTGGCTGAGGGATGGAAACCAAAGCCCTGAGGTAAGTGGGGAAGCAGGAAACCTGGGGGAAAAGCAAGCAGGAGGGGGCAAAAGGGGAGCAATACTTCCTGAGACATCAGAGCAACTGACCTCAGGTGCCTGCACAGGAATGCATGGAGCCTGGGAAACAAGTAGGAAGAATTGGAAGTCCTTGCACAGTCATGGGACATGATTGGAATAACAGACTTGGTGTGAGCTCGCATGACTGGAGCACTGTCATGGATGGGTATAAACCGTTCAGGAAGG
>NW_017728949.1:68739380-68771981 GCF_001723895.1 Crocodylus porosus
AGAAGCACCATACATACAGATTGGTCAGCACAGAAGTCATAACTCTATGTTTTATAGATATAAATAGACATGCCTCTTAATGTAAAAGACTATAAACGATCCTTTACCCCTTTTCATTCTGTTTATTTGATAGGTAAGAGTCATGATGTTTAAGTTAGTTAACTTTTGTCTGTTTTCCAAATCTTACTGTTCTGGCTTAATTGCCTCATTAAAGTTTCCTTGGATGTAGGTATCAAGCTGTCACTTAAACAGTAGCTATTCTGTTTTGTTTCTCTTTTCTTGTATACTGCTGTATTAGATATTAATGTTTCCCTAGATTATAGCAAAAAGGTGTTTCATTCCTTTGGTGTCATATTTTATTAATTTCAGATATTGGTGAGATGATAAATATTTTGCTATCAACAACATCTTGTAGGTCGTGGGGCGATTAAGTGTACATAGATGGTTACAGTCTTCAAATCCTGTTGTCTCAAATGGCTTCTCTATTGCTGATAATCTCTCTACAGACGTGTTCCAAGTGCACATGTATCGCACTCCACTATTCTTTCCAACTCTTTTTTTTCTTTCCAGCTTTCCTTAATGCAGAGTTGAGTTTCTCCATCCCATGTAATATTTTAAGTGCCCTGTATATTTATATAACTGTAAAAACTGTGGAAGCCTGCATTTAACACTGTCGTCTCAGAGTTTCCTGGTGTGTGATTCCCAGAAACATCGCACAGCAGCTCTGCATCCCTCTCTGGCAGCACTGGGCTGCCGTGCTGCTGATCATTGGTGAAAAAAGGTGCTGCTGTGATGGTGGCTATTTTTACATGCCACCTTGCCAAAGGCCAGGCCCAGGGCTTCTGTCCGCATCTCCCCCACCTCTCAGTTACAATACTGTGTGACCAACGCTATTGTCACTTGTTCCCTTGCTATTTAGGAGTGGAGTTGCTAAATAGGAGATTCCCTAAGTAACCAGAGGGCCAGCAACCAAGGAGCCAGTGAACAGGGGCTGCAAACAGGGTAAACAGTTTGCAGGCAGTTTGCAAGACAGTTCACAGGTCAGTTTGTCTGCTTCCTCCCCCCCACCCCCCATCTTTTTGAGGAGAAAGCTTTTCAGTTTGGTGTGAGGAAGCAGGAAAAAAGGAACCTTTTGGGGCCAACGAGCTTCCAGGTGAGTTTTCTAGGGAAGGTGCACTTGGAAGAAGAGCAGTAAGAGAGAGGAGGCAGATTAAGGGCCTGGGCAGGAGCAGGTGCATCTTGCAGTTCAATACCTGGCTGCACAGGTGGTGTTGCCAGCAGTGATTTGGCTTCTTCGACTATGGGATGTTGTTCCAAGAAGAAGGATTGCTGGGGAGAGATGGGATCCACCTGACAAAGAGGGAATAGCATCTTCGTAGGCAGGCTTGGTAACCTTGTGAGGAGGGTTTTAAACTAGGTTGGCTGAGGGATGGAAACCAAAGCCCTGAGGTAAGTGGGGAAGCAGGAAACCTGGGGGAAAAGCAAGCAGGAGGGGGCAAAAGGGGAGCAATACTTCCTGAGACATCAGAGCAACTGACCTCAGGTGCCTGCACAGGAATGCATGGAGCCTGGGAAACAAGTAGGAAGAATTGGAAGTCCTTGCACAGTCATGGGACATGATTGGAATAACAGACTTGGTGTGAGCTCGCATGACTGGAGCACTGTCATGGATGGGTATAAACCGTTCAGGAAGGTCAGGCAAGGGAGAAGAGGAGGAGGAGTTGCACTTTGTGTAAAAGAGCCATATGATTACTCAGAGCTCCAGTATGAAACAGGAGATAGGCCTATTGAAAGTCTTTGGGTTAGAGGGAAGAACAACAAGGGTAATGTTGCGGTGTGTGTCTGCTATAGACCACCAGACCAAGTGGAAGGGGTGAATGAGACTTCCTTCAAACAGCTAGCAGAAATTTCCCAATCACAAGCCCTAGTTCTCATGGGGAACTTCCCATCCCCCTCCTCCCCAGCAAATGATTGGAGCAATACAGCAGTGCGCAGGCAATCCAGGAAGGTTTTTTGGAGAGTGCTGGGGACAACTTCCTGGTGCAAATGCTGGAGCTGCTTCTTGGCCTGCTGCTCACAAACAGGGAAGAATTGTTGGGGAGTGTAGTAGTGGATGGCAACTTGGGCAGCAGTGACCACTAGAGGAAAACAAGGATAGACAGTGGTGGAATAAGGACCGTGGACTTCAGAAAAGCAGACTTCAACTCACTTAGGGAACTCATGGGCAGGATCCCCGTGGAAGCCAGTCTGATGGAGAAAGGAGTCCAGGACAGTTGGTATTCTTTAAAGAAGCCTTACTGAGAACACAGGAACAAAGCATCCTGATGCACAGGTAGACTAGAAAGTATGGCAGAAAACCAGCTTGGTTTGCAGGGAGCTCTTTAGTAAACTAAGTCACAAAAAGGAAGTTTATAAGCAGTGGAAATTTGGACAAATAAATAGAGAGAAGTATATGAGCATTGCTTGGGCATGCAGGGATGAAATCAGGAAGGCCAAAGTGCAATTGGAGTTGCAGCTAGCAAGGGATGTGAAGAGTAATAAGAAGGATTTCTACAAGTATGTCAGGCATTGGCAATGAGTAGGGCATGCACATGGGTGCATGTGCACCCCTGAGATTGGCTACCACTGATGCAGCTGGTGGCGTCTGCAGGCAGTTACCGCTCGCCACCCCCTCTCCTGTGCTGCGCCACTCGGTGCTTGCTACCCCCACCCCCAACTACCGAGACTGCTGCGGCTTCCTGCAGGCAGTCCCTGCTCGCCGCCACCAACACTGCCACTGACTGCCTGTGGGCGGTTGCCGTGCCTCACCTCCTCAGGAGGCACGAGGCATTCATGATGTCGGTAGCAAAAGGATGATCAGGGAAAGTGTGGGTCCCTTACTGAATGGGGGAGGCAAACTGGCAAAGGATGCAGAAAAGTGCTCAATGCCTTCTTCACCTCAGTCTTCACAGGCAAGGTCAGTTCCCTGACTACTGCACTGAGCAGCACAGTTTGGGGAGGAGGTGAACAGCCAACAGTGATGAAAGATCAGGTTAGGGACTATTTAGAAAAACTGGACATATAAAAGTCAATGGGGCTGAACAGAATGCACCCGAGGGTGCTGAGGGAATTGGCTCATGAGGTTGCAGAGCCACTGGCCATAATCTTTGAAAAGTCATAGCGAGGTCCCAGATGATTGGAGAAGGGCAAACTTAGTGCCCATATTTAAGAAGGGGGAAAAAGGAGGATCCAGGGGACTACAGACCAGTCAGCCTCACCTCAGTCCCTGGAAAAGTCATGGAGCAGATCCTCAAGGAATCCACCCTGAAGCATTTGGCAGAGAAAAAGGTGATTAGGAACAGTCAGCGTGGATTGACCAAGGGCAAGTCATGACTGACCAACCTGGCTGCCTTCTATGACAAGGTGACTGGCTCTGTGGATGCAGGGAGACCAGTGGATGTGATATACCTTGATTTTAGCAAGGCTTTTCATAAACATTAGTGTTGGAAGGGACCTCAGGAGATCATCAGGTGCAGCCCCATGCCCAGAGGGAGGTCCAGCCCCCTCCCACAACATTCTCATAGGCAAGCTAGGGAAGTATGGGCTAGATGAATGGGCTGCAAGGTGGATAGAAAACTGCCTGGAGCATCAGGCTAAGAGAGTAGTAATCAATGACTCGATTCCTAGCTGTCAGCCAGTATCAAGTGAAGTGCCCCCGGAGTTGGTTCTGGGGCCAGTTGTGTTCACTGTCCTCATCTATAACCTGGAAGATGGCACAGAGTGCACCCTCAGCAAGTTTCCAGATGACGCCAAGCTGAGGGAGTAGTAGATACACTGGAGGGTAGGGCTGGGATGCAGAGTGACCTACGCAAAGTGCAGGATTAGGCCAAAAGGAATCTCATGAGTTACAACAAAGATGAGTGCAAAATCCTCTGCGCTTAGGACAGAATAATCCCATGTACTAGTACATGCTGGGGGCTGATTGGCTGGGCAGCAGCTCTGCAGAAAAGGTCCTGGGGGTTACAGTGGACAATAAGATAACAGTGCACTCTTTGCAAAGAAGGCTAACGGCACACTGGGCTGCGTTGGTAAGAGTGTTGCCAGTAGTTCAAGGAAATGATTATTTCCCTCTGTTCAGCACTGGTGAGGCCACATGTGGAGTACAGTGTTCAGTTTTGGCCCCCCACTATAGAAATGACATGGACAAATTGGAGACAGTCCAGTAGAGGGCAATAAAATGGTGTAGGGGCTGGGGCACACGACTTATGAGGAGAGGCTGAGGGAACTGGGCTTATTTAGTCTAGGGAAGAGAAGACTGAGAGGGGATTTAATAGCAGCCTTCAACTACCAGAAGAGGGGTTTGAAAGAGGATGGGGCTGGACTGTTCCCAGTGGTGACAGATGACAGACCATGGTCAAAACAATAGGCAAGCTGGGGCCTGTACCCGGGCAAAATACATAAAGCCCTCTAGCCTCATTGGCCAGCAGAAGCAGAAGATTCTCCAAGCAGACTGAGTAAGAGAGAGGCTGGAGTGTGGCACTCCCTAATTGGACAAGGTTTGGATGATGTCACACCAGGAATATAAAAACAACTCAACTAAGGTTTCTCTCTCTTTTCTCCTGGGGCTGCTGAGTTGGGAGCCAGGAGACCTTCTCCCCAGGCGCAGGTATGTTGAAATATGAACAGTCTCTTCTGGCTCTGTCTAAAATTTCTCCCACCTGTTTCCCTCATTATAGCTACTCTGCTGGTCTCATCTTTTTGCCTTCCCTGCTCCTTTTCCTCTCTTTTCCACATGCGTAGTTCTTCCCTTTTAATCCCATTCTATTAGTGACTCATTCTACAATCCCCATCTTTTAATGCTAAAATCTATTTAAAATGGTTAGGAATAGCCATGCTGTTAACCTATATAACCACAATGTCTTTTAATAGCACTTCCTAACTTCCAATTTCTCTACTATGGCTTGGCTGTGTAAGAGTGGTGTTGTAGACATGATGGTCCAGAAAGTATGTAGGAGGCAAGAATTCCTTCAGGCGATGTATTTTATTGGACCAACTGTATAGCTGGGATAGAGTTATAGGGATAGCTTTTAAATGCAAGACATTCTTCATCAGGTCTGACCAGAACAAGCCAAGCACAGCATAGTAAAAAGCTTCTGCTAATTGTGCATCTGCTATCCCTGACAATTTCTCTCATGCTCTCCTGCAACTGTTTTTTAATATGCTGCACTTGGCTTGTTCTGATCAGATTTAATGAAGAATGCCTTGGATTCAAAACTTGTCTAACTCTATTCAGCTAAACAGTTGGTTCAGTAAAAGATGACACCCTAAGAAATCCTTGCCTCTTTCCAGTGGCTTTAAAGACTTGCTTCTTTCTTTCCTCAGACCAGGGCTGTCCAACTTCTGAGTGACTGCGGGCTGCGTGCCCCATGGGCATAGCAGCAAGAGCCACAGTTTATCCAGGCTGCATGCCGTACAAGTGTCCTTCCTCCAACTGCACTGTGTGTACAGCCACCGAACCTCACAGTTGGCTCCCCTGCTGCACTATACCATGTGGACTCCCATGGCATAGCAGGCTGGGCCATGCTAGTCTACCTCACCCCTGAAGTGGGGGCAGGAAGTGGAAGCTGGAAGAAGGAGGGGGAGCTCAGGGACCCCAGCTGCTGCTGCAGCTAAAGTGATGGGGGAAGTGGTGGCTGGGTGGAAGCCTGGGGACTGCAAATTAAACTCTCATGGGCTGCTAGTTGGACAGCTGTACCTTAGACGGTAGGGCCTTCAGGGCGGGAAATGTCTTAATGGGTGGTTTGTAGAGCACCAAGTACAAAAAGCTAATTCTGATGGGGCTCCTTGATCACTATCACAATGAAGTGTTATTAATAAATGGATGTACACAAGGTAGGCTCACTGAATGTTCCACCTGTAGACCAGATACATTGTGCAATTCGGATTTGTCTCTTTTTAACATTGTTGTAAATCTATTCATTTTGGGTGCAGACAGGGTCCCTAACGCCTGAACAATTTAAGCATAATATTTCTTATTTGGATTCAACATTCTTCAAAGGTTGTTCTGTTCTTGGATTACTTTACATGTACTTGTACTTATGAGACATGAATATATCTTTCAAATCACTATTGCCCTCCCTCTGGGTCTTGTTGGTTGTCTGGAAAGAGGCAGATATTATTCTTAATTGGTAGATGTTTGCCCACATTTCCAGCACAACTCAAAGACCGATAGACTCTCTTGTACAGGAAGCCGGTGGTTCACATTCTGATTAGTTAGTTTAGAACCTGCAGATGTCTTAAAATTGTTCCACTGCCTTTGTAGGGACAGACATTTAATATTTTCTTGGGGTATTTTAACTAGTAGCAGTGAATCGACAGTGATTCAAATCACTGTGTCATATAAATGTCTATAATTTTTTATGTTTCTCCACTAGCATGGATGAATTTCTTGTTTCATTTAAAACTGACTGAATATTGATTGGAGGTATGCACACCATCCATTATAATTTTGGAAACAATATTATAATTGTAACAGCTCACCTAAACTTCTGAGAGAGTGTTACTAGCACTTCAGCTTTTTCTTTTTCTTTTTCTTTCCTTTTTTTTTTTTTACTACTATTTTAATATTTGCTTTCATCCTTGACAGTGTACATTGCCCAATCTTTTGGAGGATGAGACCTGGAATCTTCATTCTGCAAAACACAGAGTGTTCCCACACAACACTGAAGTAAAGAGAAGTAAATGTAGTACTGAGGACTTTGAAGGACTAGCACTGAATTTAGGCGTTTGTCTGCATTTGAAGTGGTAGAAGTTCCATTCCTAAAACAACTAATGACAGAAGAGAATTGCCCCCTTTCCCTCCCCCCTCAACTTCTTGTAGAAAAAGGTTGGTCACTCTGTTACTTATTTAGAGCTACAGCCCTACATGGGTGTATATTTTCTTTTCTTTCTGTCTGTGCCTCTCTCTCTCTTTTTTTTTTTTTTTTGCATCCATATTAAGATTCTTACCCAAAATGGAAAATTGTTACTGAATGTTGCGTTTTATCAGATTGTGAGCTATATGCATGGAGAAGGACAGCGCAGAATGTATGTGCTACTTTCTAGCTGATGAATTTATATGTCTAGATTATCAGTGAGTTGTTTTTCTGATGAAATGTCATGCAGAGAAGGTCTGCTGATTTTTGTATGAACTGTACATGATTGGGTTAATTCTGAGTAGTTTGTAAACAGTATTAATTGGAATTTTAGCCTGTCAAGTCAAAGGTTGTCCTAAGCTGAATGGCTCATTGGGTCAAAATCGCTAAGGGACATTGCTTCCTGTACCTAAAGGAATAACTTGACAGGCATCACCTCAGGCATCTTTTACTCAGCTTAAATGACCAGGTGCCCCTCTATGCCTGGGGGTATTCTTCACCACATGCATGCAAAAAGGCTCAAACTCATGCTCCTGGAACTATAATATGGCATCTAAACTGGAATCACCCCCCAGCAAGTCTATTCTGTGCTTCCCATAACACTTGAGGTCTCTTCTAATTGATAGAAAGAACAATATTAGTTATTCTTAATACTTTTGTGGGGAAAGTGTCTCTGGGTAACTGTAGCAGGTCTGGCCCCAGAGCATGGCTGTGGCACCCCATGGTGAGCAGATTTACCCTGAGCCATTTTCTCCAGTCTCCCAAGTCTTCTGCTTGCATGTTGTTTCTGTATAACTAGAACTGTTTGGTTGTTGCACACTCCGGGAGGCTGCCTCTGGAGAACTGGAATGTGGTCTTGGGTCCTCAGCTCCACTCAGGCCAGTCCACTTGGGCTCAGTCACCCTTCGACAGTCTCTTGCTCCAGCTCCCATTGGCTTAGATTGCTGCCTCCAGGCCCTGCTTGCCTTAAGAGCATTAATTGTGGCCTCCAACCTCCCCCGTAGGCACAACCATGCCTCACAAGTGTCACCTGACCGCCGTTATTAAGGCAATCCCCATCTATTTCCTTTTGTTTGGCCTTGGCCTTCTTGGCCACTGCCCCATAGTTTTGGCCCTGGCCTTCTTGGTCTCAGCCCCTGTCAGGCTTTTGTCCTTCTGTCCTGGCTCAAGCTAGCTCAGCTTTGGACTTTCTCTATTCAGGTTTCAGCTTTCCCCAGCCTTGACCCTGCCACATCTGTGCTTAGTGCAGGCTGTCCACACAGAGTGCTCCAGACACCCTGCTGCCTGGCCCCCTGACTGACCTACAGCTACAACCCAAACCTCCAGTTAGACCCAAAGCCAGAGACCATAAGCAAACCACTTCACTCGAAACAAAACATCACTCTAAGTCATTTGTCCCACAGCACCCCCTGAGCTTTCTCCCCCCAGCACCTTAGGGTATCTTGTGCCTTTGGATCTCTCTCCAACAATTTCACTCATCTGGTGCTCTTCACTCTTTAGCAGCCAGAGTAAACGCATCTGATGGCAGCCCTGACCCAGGGGCTGGCTTCTATCTATCAAAAGTGCCTCTCCTTCTGCTCACATGATCTCCATCCCATCAGAGGAGTGTCAACCTGCTCCTCTTGTTCTGCAATTACGACTTCACTACTGTGGTACAACTTGCTCCCCAGTGGTCACTATAGGACCCTTCTTGCTGCTGTTTCTGTTTGGCAGCTAGCTCAGCTCCCACTGTCACGCTGACTGCAGCTTTGCTCTGCTTCTGCCCTTACCATCTCTTACTAGCGGGGATTAGCAGACCCTGCTACAGTAATATGCTGTATTTCTCCATCCCACATAAGCTTTACAGCTTTGTTCTTGTATTCATTATCTGTGAAGGCCAGAATTTCCCCTGAATTTGTGTATCTGTTAAAGATGTTTTCATATTGGTGCATTTTTAGGGTAGAACTCCCAAATGATTGCGATGACATGCTTGTTCTGCAAGGAAGGCAACAGCCCTGCATTTTAATTTCAATATTTTTTTTTCAGTAGAATCTTTTTTTTTTATTCTTTCAAGTGCTTTTGTTTAGGTATTTTTGTGTCTGAGACAGTTACTACCCCTCTCTTACATAGTTTGCACACTATTAGACCTCAGACACTAGCACAATGCTCTTATCTTTATGTTCCCAAGCAATGTCAGAAAAGTTGGGGTAGTGGATATTCTGGTTTATGAGGACAGTCCCACATTGGAAGGCCTGTCAAGGTTGTTTCTAGTGAAACAAAGATGTTTGTACAAGTTTTACAAAAACTCCTAAATACTTTAGGCATCATTTACATGGAATGAGAAGAGGAAACAGCTGAGGAGTAGCTGAGTACCAGAGCTTGCTGCAGACCAGGGAGAAAAGGAGATGAGCTACCAGTAACAACAGGGGCTGGAATCAAGCATGGAGCAGTGTTAACTGGTTTCAGTGGGGAAATAATAAATTGTCTAGTCTTTGGGAGAGGGGAGAATCGATCTTGAAAGTAATGTTTGAAGTTGTGTTTTCAGTGTCAAATTCTTACAAGTCTCATGATATTTGGCATTTTTCCGCCTCAAAGCCAGTCTTCTGATGTTCTATGATTTAATAATCTAAACTAAGTTTCTAGTCCTCAGGGCTCCATGGGAAAGTGTGAAAAGCCTCAAAACCAGAAAGCAAATCAATAGTATTGTTCACACCTCTTGTGATTTGCAGTGGAAGTCGCCCTTCGAAATTTTGAATGCTTGGGACTGGTGGTATTCCAGAAGTCTGTAATTCAGAGGGAACAAATTGTCAGTGATTATTTTTCCCAGAACTGCAAAACAGGAAAGGTGTCTTATAGTAGCAGTCAGCTCCTACTCATGCCTTACCTGCACTGAGGTCAATGAATTAGCTTGAGGCAGGATGAAGGATCTTAGTATTTGATTCATACACTTTGACGTCCTACTTTATACGATAGGACAGATCTACGTTTTGACAGCAGCATGTCATGCCCGAGGCAGCTCTAAGATCAGCCCTTCCACACTTGAAATTGCAACACAGGTTTAGACTGGACATCAGGAAAAACTCTTTCACTGAGGCAGAGGAATAGACTGCCTAGGAAAGTTGTGGGCTCTCCATCACTGGAGAAGTTCAAGAAGAGGTTGACAAGTGCTGGGTGGGGATGATCTATGTGTAGCTACACCTATGTTCTACCGTGGGCATTTTCCATACTTCCTGGCTTTGCTGGTTGCCACATGGGGCTCAGAGGTCATTTTTTCCCTTCCTGCTGCTACATGTCAGGGATTTTTTTTCAAGCCTTTTTCAAAGACATTGGATGTTGGCTGCAGCCAAGGTGGGGAATTTCGACTGGGATGTGTCAGCACTCCAGCTGGAACTAAAACTGGAAGGTTCCTGGCTAGAGGGTCTTGCCCCTCAGCTCGAGGTCAAACTGATTGCCACATTTGGGATCAGGAAGGAATTTTATCACAGGGTCAGATTGGTATGGACTTTCGGAGGTTTTGCCTTCCTCTGTATGATGGGGCATGAACCTCTTCCTGGGATCTTTTTAGTGTATATTAACAACCTTTACAGCAGCAGGATGTTGGCTGCCATGGTCCTCCTGCTTTGTGTGTGGCTGATTAGGGTGTGATGTCTTATGTTCTGTCAGGGTGGACTGTGTAGATTTGCTAAGAGGTTAGGCAATGAAGTTGTATGGGAAGGCTTGGGTAGGGATGATCCTACCTCAGGCCAGGGTTGGATTAGATGTGACCTATGGAAGTCCCTTCCAGCTCTACTTCTCTATGATTCAATGATTCTCTCAGCCAGAAATATGCTCCAGGGTTATCTCCAGATGCTACTCTCAAGCATACCAGAAATTGTCTTAAGAACAGCCATGCGACAATCCTGGTGCATCTTCACCAGAGTATTTCTGGATTCAGAGTGGGAACTGAGGCATGTTTAGGGCTCTGAGGGAAACAAGACTTAATTTAACAAAATTTAATTTTAAATTGGGATCATGGTGTTCCTCATTAATAGGCATGTATTGTCCATGAAGGCCCTAAGACTGGGGCCACATTTTATCTCTATCTGTACCTGTGTGTACTTATTTTTAACACTCATTGCTATTTAGAAAATAGAGTCTTTTCTGACAGATAAAAAACAGAAGAGCAGGACTTTAAACTCCGTTCAACTAATTATAGGTTTAAGTCCCTAAGACTTTTTATTCTCACAAAGCTTTCCTATCTAATCCAACTGATATCTCATAGAGCTGGCTTGATTTTTCACAATGAATGTAGAATGTCTTATTTACTTATAAGCTTTTAAAATATTTCTTACAAAGCAAAAGCTTGCATCTTATTGCTTCCAATATTTTTTTCATAGCAATATTGAATCTCCTTGCATTTCCAACAAGGCATTTAATGCCAATCTTACCTTGTGTTCTTACTTCCTTTAGTCATTAGCTGATCCATAAAAATATACCATAGGATTCATAACTGCTTGTTGTAAATGCCAAAATTAATTTGTTTGAAAATGTTTTAATACAGATTAACTAAACAAAAACCAAACCAATGATTAGCTGATTTCCAGAGCATCTGTCTCTCATTTTATTTTTTACTTCAATGTGAATATGAATCCACTGATGACCAAATTCCATTCTCAGTGATCGATATATAAAATGGATACACGAATCCAGACTAACTATTGAAGTGAAATGAGATAGTCTTGGTTTACAGACATCACTGGTTAGAATTTGATATAGAGTGCAGAGCAAAGCAAAGTGAGCTGGAAAGATAAGAGCCAGGAAGCAACACAAGGGGAGAAATAATAAGAGAGCTTGGAAATTTCCAGTAACAACTAAAGAAAGCATTAGTGGAGGTATCTAGCAAGCTCACTGGAATCAGAAAAAACCCCCCATTCACCTGGATAACAGGATAACGTAGTCAAGTTGGAAAACTTGATTCTGAAATGGAGACTGAAATTAGAGAATTTAAACAGTTGCCACATGTTCACATGCCTTGTGAAATTCTCTTTTAAATTTAGCAGGTCAGGCATAAATCTACTCTCCCACACTGTTCCATGATAATGGGGAAAATTCTTGAAACATTTGCGTGATTACTAACCAGTATCATTACAAACCAGTATAAGTGATCAGAAACCAGTTCAAGTCTGCAACACAACAGAAGTTCAGTGCACATAAACTGCTTTCAAAATGGCTGAAACCAGTTTAAGATAAACCTGAGTGGATGTTGTATCAGACTTATTTGATTTAGGTTAAATCAGTGTATTGAACTTCTGTTTCAGATCCCCTCCAGCATCTCAGGATGCTTTGCACCTCCCTCACAAACCCTGCCTTGCAGGGTGGGCAGGCTAGCTTTGGCCTGAGCATTTTGCTCCAGCTGAGCAGGGAGGAGTGCTCTAGCATGCCCCTGGCTTCTGGCCTGGGCTACTGCAGGCATCTAGCTGCATTTCTGCAATCAAAAGTGAATGTCTGTTCACTTGTTTATCGCTTCAATCTACACAGCTTAGTCTAACCTGCAAAGATTGAATTGATTCAGCCTTGGGCTTTTTGACTGTCTGTACTAAGCCCAGATGTTAGTATGATCGTCGCCCCACCATCTATTTGGTGCCGTCAGTTCCACACTAGTTCTCAAAGACCTATGTTTAGAGGAACCAAAGTGTGAATACTGGCTGAAATCCTAGCTCACCTGCAGGAAACAAGAGAAAGAGCTAAGCCTCTTTCCAAAGGACAATTGGGACAAAACAGCCATCTTCAGAAGGACAACTACCTGGGGTAGCAAATGCTTGAAATTATCAGAAATACCACCACCATCACTGGGAACACTTATCTCCTATTGACATTAAAAGTTCAATGCTACTGTTTCTCGGAATTGCAGGTGCCATGGCAATTCAGTTCAATGATTCCTTCCCTGTGATGTAGATCTGGCTGTGTTGATATGATTTTAGAAAAAGTTTCTGGATTTGTGCTACTAAAACTCAGTTATCTGAATTACAGCCACCAAATAAGGTGTAATGTGTGTGTGTGTGTATGTGCCTGTGTGTGTGTGTATGTATAGAGGGTATTTTTTTCCCTTTTTTTCTTTTCTCCCCCTCCCATTTAGGTTACCAGACTCTAAATGGGCTCTCTTGTAACCTGAAACCACAGAATATGATTCTAAGCAATTCATTTCCTAAATGCATGTGTGTTTACTGAAAAACCTGGTCCACCAAGATAATTTGGAGGATTCTTCTTTGATGTCTTATCAGTGTTTTGAAGAAGTATCATGTTGCATAAAGGCTAAAGAAAGGTAAAATACAGTAACCTCTCAGTTGGAAGCTGTGGGTGACAGTGAGTTTAAGTGTGCTGGAAGAAAAATAAATAGCGGTTCCAGCACCTTGTGACATTATATATCTGTATTAGAGTAGCATCTACAAGCTACCACTAAGACTGGGGCCTCGTTGGAGCCACACTACAAATCTATCAGGAGATCTCATTGGAAAGGTTGTCCAAACAGTTAGTGACAAAAAGTGCTGAGTTTGTCAAAATTGGTCTTGAAGTTGATGAAATTTTCTTTAGAAAAACTTTATCTAACATTTTCTTGTGTTGAAATGCCATTTTTGACATCTATAAGAAAAAGGCTTTTATTTCAAAGCAACTTTTCAGAATGAATTTTTATATGAAAAATTAAATGATGAAGTCAGAGCAAAATGGTTTGATTTTATTGCAACCACTCCCTTTTTTTAATTACATGGAATTTAATTCACAGTTTTGACTGAGACAAGTGATACAGCTCAGCCAGAGTAGCATGTCACTGGCTGTGAATGTCGCAGTCACTGTCGCAGATACTTTAGATATATCAGAAACGGCTTTAAAATAGCTTGAGTATAGTTGAATTCTTAGAATTAGAAGAATGGAGCCCTGTGTAGGCTATTTTTCTGCTCAACTTCTCCAGTGGGTTTTGTAGCCCACTCAGAGCTCTATGGTTTAAAGCTAGCTTGGGAATTTCTGTACTATACTGATTATACAGTAGATGCTGCGTGTAACATGGCTTTGTAGCATCATAAGGTACAGCCATGTTACTGCAAGTCTCTTGTACTTGGATAAAAAAAGTGGTGGATTTTTGGGTATTCTCAAGAAGGCAAGGAATCAGTGGTGATGCGTAGGTGGTGCACGGGGGTGCACATGCACCCCCTGAGAGCACTGGTGCACCCCCTGACCAGCCAAGATCGCTGCTTAGCCAATGGGCAGGGGGGGCAGGTGGGAGTGCTGGTGCCCCCACTGGAAGCCCCGGCTGATTGCTGAAGCCACATTCACTCCTGGGAGTGGCTGCTGCGATCAGCCGCAGCAATCAGCTGTAGGGATGGGCCATGGGGAACTCCTGCCAGTCGGCGGGACTGGTCGCAGGGGGGACATGTGGCCCACTGACTAAGGCAGCATCAGTCGCCCATGCAAGAAACATTTGAATGTTTTTGGAGCAAAATGGTAGATACCAAGCCACATGATGCCCTTGATTATATCACTGACCATTTGGAATAATTCTTCTGAATCCAATGGCGTTATTCCAGTTTTATATCGGGGTAACAGAATACGATTTGACCCTTTGTAGTCAGTCCTTTGTCTGAAATGTCAGTATATGACACCAGTAGACTCTTTCCATGTACCTGAATTTATTTTGCTGGGAGACATTATTATTGTCTATGCAGGCTTTTCAGTCTCTGGTCTGAGAGTGTGGAGGTACTTACCCTGTATAGATGCTCTCAGAGTATCCTATTTGAGATAGATACATTAGAAACACTTCAAAATTGACAGCTAATTATCTGTCCTAAGAAAACATTTATTTGTTTGGGAATTAGAATCTACTGGAGTGTCCCATGTCTGCATTACCTTTTAAGCTTTTTATATATCTTTTATCTGTCTGGATATTATCCATGCAGAGCCTATTTCATGTCCATTATCTTTGAAATCATGCTGATTTTAGAAGTGACCTTTGCTAAACCAATGTAATATGTATATTATATATATACTATACTGCATTACCACACTGGATTCTAAACTTCCCTTTCTTGAGACAAAAGCCTATTTTGAAGAGATCAGGAATATAACTGGTGTCAGCTACTTTCTATTACCTAGAGGTTTTGACATCTGAGAAGAAAGATGCTGGTGGTGTAATTCTGAGAGAGTTTGAAGAGCTATGCCCATTTCAGAGACAAGTACAAATAGTCCCCATCTATTTCAGAGCATTACAGATATAGCAACTCAGAGGAGTAGTTGAACTAGCTCAAAGTTGTTAGTGAGTCAGTGGTTGAGCTGGTATTAGGGCTTGCATCTTTTAAACCCCTCATCCAGTTCTGTATCTATAATTAGTTCATATGCCTGAAGAGGAAGACAGGGAAAAAAAAGAGCAAACTGGTTGCAGACCAGCCTCTTGTTAGGTTACAGCTACCACACTATTTATTTATTTATTTAAAAGTCAATTAAAATGAACTGTAAGAAGTAGCTCGAATAAGAACAAATACATCCATAACAACAACAACAACAAAACCAAAAGAAAAGAAAGAAACTACTTGAAGAGACAAAGTAATGCTGAAGTAAAAGTCAAGATAATCTAGACTTACAGTCTAGGAGCAAAAAGACTAGAAAAACAAATTGTGAGATGCAATAAAGAACTAGCATTGGTAAAGGTAAAGCAAAACCCCTTTTCTAACTTAATAAAATTGCTCATTTTATTGATTTTAAAATAAAAAAGCCCTATTTTATTATGTGTTCCTGAATATACCAGCCAAGTACAAAAACCTGAAAGTTCATATAGCCTCAGGCAGCCCCTAGCCCCCTGGCCAATATCTTGCCTGAATGAAACTGCAAATCTAAGTGTGTGCCTGTTCTGTCTGCAAGGGCATTTATTTTATAAAAACCCAGAAAAATGGATGAAGCTGAGTCAACAACCAGCTCCTATAGCAATGCCTCAACCAGGAAAATTCTCAGCCTTCTCACAAAACAAAAATAATGACATTAAAAAAATAAATGTGACAGGGAAGCATTTAAAAGCTCCAACAGGAACATTTAATTGATATTTCATCTATCTAAAGAAAAAAAATTTAAATACTTTGTTCCTAGATAACCCAAATGTTGCCTTCTTTCTAGTTATTCAGCTAGTGAAATAATGAAAACCTTTTTGAGAGAAGAGTAAAATATCTTTCAAACAAAGCAAGGCCTAAGTGCAGGAGGGAAGCTAAAAGAAATGAGTTTAGGAAGAAGAAGCTAATGCTGTTTTAAGAAGTATTTTTCTAGACATTCCTACAAATATTCTAGTTTCTGTGCTTGTGTGAATTCATCTAGCTGCATTCAAGTTGAACCAATTTACACCAGCTTGGGATCTGGCAAAAGGAATCTGTGGGTGTGCCTACACGTATTTTTACATGCACCTAAACTTAATTTGTATTTCCCTAACATGCATTACGGCAATTTAGGTGCAGTCTACATGTGCATGCTCTAAGGCACATTAACGTGGTATGTGGACTGACTTGGAACTAAAGTTAGTCCCAAGTAAATTGACATACACAGTGTTAATACGCCTTAGTGTGTCTACATGTGTATTAAGGCACTTTAGCTATTTGTGCCTGAAATCACCAGTTTTAAGGCTCATTAAGGGTGTTCACATTGTTGACCCGTGCCCTTAATGCTTCTTAAAATGGCTAACGTGCCTTAAATCAGCACATGTAGATGTGCCCTGTATTGCAAATAAATCTTCAGATAACAAATTTCTGAGCTGCCTGAAACACTCTGACTCTTGATCTCTGATCTTAGGAAGTAGTTGGCACCATATCCAGGAATATGAGAAAAGTCACTGTAGCGCCAAATGCCACTTTACGGTGTGCCTGTCTCTAATTGGTTGGGTGATCACTAATGTTAGTGCCTGAAGATATGTAGTTGGTTACATGAAGTTGATCAGTTGGATTTTCCTTCTCAGGCCTGTATAGTGCATACCAGGCCTGGTGATTAGTGAACCCATAGAAATCTTCCTATACCCAGGTCCTAACTTGTGACTAGGGCTGTGAGACGCTTTGGTCGCTGATTCAATTCAGTGGAGATTTGGCCCAATTTGGTGGCGGAATCTCTGAATCTGAATTGAATCAGGAGACCCTTTAATCTCTCTGAATCGAATCGGAATCCTCTGAATTGATTCAGAGAGATTTGATGATTTGGACATAGACACAGCTTTAAACATTTTTTCTACATACCTCAAGGTACCAGGCAGCTCATGAATGCTGAGATGCTGGGGCAGATGGAGCGTCCTACAGGAGTGCAGGTGGGTCCCCAGTGCACTTGGCAGCGGCCCCAGAAGTGGACCAGAAGCACCAACTTCTGGGTCTGCTGGGGAGTGCACAGGGACACCTCTCACCTTGGCGACTGGTGCCTCCTGGGTCTGGGGGTGCACTTGGGGTCTTCCTGCAGCCGATCAAAAGTACTTGTGGTCCATTTCCAGGTCCACTACCAAGTACATGGGAGGCCCCCCTGTGTTCCTATGGAACGCTCCATCTGCCTCACCATTGAAGCATTCACAAGCCTGTGCCTGGTACCTTGAGGTATGTAGAAAAAACATTTAAAGCCTTATCTATGGTCAAATCACTGATTCTCTGAATCAGCATCAAATCTTCAGATTTGGATTCAGCCAAATTGAATTGGGACAGTGATCCAAATCAATGAATTGAATCACTGTCCCCAATTCCGGCCAAATACGAATCAAATACAGCCTGTTTCTCACACACCTACTTGTGACCCTATGACATTGTGATGGGTGTGATATTTATACAGATACATTGGTAAAGTTAAGAGCTAGGCAAAGCCAGTTTCTAATTTAGGAAAGTATGCGGTTGTCCTTGCAAAGGGGCCAATTACTGGATTCCGGTTCTCAGTGGGTGTGTCTATAAATGCGTTTTAATGCACAGTTGCCTATTTTACGGTGCATAAAAAACTGTCCTAATACGTTAGTGCACAGTAAAAACAGGCTACTGTGCATTAAGCATCACTAAACAAGCACGCACTTTCATCACTGTGCATTAGGGCAGCTTAATACGCATTTATTTAGTACCTCACATTAGAAGTACTAAATTTAATGTGTAGTAGCAAAAGTGCAGTAATGAACGTGTAGGCCACCCACTGTCAATTACTTCACTCTGCTGATATATCTGCTAGAAATTGGAACTGGGAAACTGCTGTCCTGTATGGTGTGTGCATTAGATGCAAGCTCCCAATTAACTGATTGGAGAAAGCTTACTTTATTTCCTTTACAGGGTAGGAAGAAAATAGCTCCTTTTTTCCTTCACATTATATTTTTCTTATGCAGTTTCTCTCCTCCATACTTTTTTGTTACTTAGGATTCTTTTTGTTAGCAGAATCATTTAAGTGGAAGTAGGCATGTTTAGTCCCATCCCTTGTCCCATTGTAGGAGGTGTAGGAAGTCGATGGCGTGCTGCTGAGAGCCAAGTCGTCTCCCTCTTGACATGGTAATGTCCTTTGTCCTTTGGAAAATTGCCTGCCATGCCTTTGATGTTTGAGAGAGAGGTGTCAAAACACTCTTGGGAGACAAAAGTGTTGGTTATAGGCTCAAGACATCACCCTGTCTTTGCAGGGCTCCATCATCCGCATACCCTGCCCTAACCACATCAGATGTTCTGGATGTGTTGTTACTCGCCTCTGATGCTGATGCTCTGGTCCCAGTTTTATGGACCCCTTGACTGGAGTCCTCCTCTTAGTTGGCTGCTTGCCCCATTCTTCCCTGCATGGGTCCCAAGACAGCTATTTCTTAATTTTAATCCCACCTTTACCTTCAGGATTGGGATTGACTCACCCCCTCCTGGGATGTAATCTCGTTTGTGTCTTCATTCTTCTCCAGGTTTCCAGAGTGGTTACCTTCAGCCCCCGGAACTGGACTCACCAACAGAGCAGTTTCCTCTGCTCCTACACTGGCTCTCTCTGTCCAAGCAGACTCTTTGCTGGCTCTCTCCATCTGAGCAAACACTTTGCTGCATCTTACCAGGTAAGTTGGGGGACTGGAGCTCTCCTCTAAGCCCCGGGGTTGGTTCTCTCTCTCTCTGCAATCTCTCCCATCTTCTTTCTTCTCACCTTGTCTCCCCTGCTATGTGTCCAGCCCTGAATGCTCCCTCAATGTCCCTTTAATTTTCCTTCCTGTCTGGCTGGGTCTGTTGTGGCAGCCTCCCATTTGCTGCCTGCCTGACCCAGCTGTTTTCTTTTCCACTTTTCAGCCTTTCATAGTTGGTAGGGTCGGAAGGGACCTGAGCAGATCATCAAGTCCGACCCCCTGCCATGAGCGTTGTTTTTTTCTCTTTTCTTTGGCTGTGCAGCTTTCCTTATCCCAGGCTCAAACTCTGGCAGCTACGTTTACTGTGGCACCCTTTGATCTGCCATGGCCCCAGCTGGTTCCTTTAATTGGTCGGGGTGCGGCATCTTTCCCACCCTGGCTCACTGCGGTTTCTCCAGTGTCCCTCGGTAAGTTTGTCTCTTTTGTTTTCTCCTTTGTAGTTCTGTGACAGGGTGTTTCATCCACCCTGTCACAGGAGGCTTCACAACTCTCAGCATATAATATAAAAATGGCCAAGATACCTGTTGTAAAGATTTCTACTCTGTCAATTTTGAGTAAAAAAATATTCAGCAAAACATGAGGTCTTTTTTATTTTTTTGGCCAATTTTCTATGATAGTTGCACTAGAACAATGCTAGTTTAATGCTGGAATAAAATGGATTTTCTAAATCTGATTGCACTTTTGATTGATTAGCGACTATGAATTCTGATAGCGTCACGTGTGTCTGTAATATGAGGAAACATTTTACAAGGAAGCAAAGAGATACTCTTGGATAAAAGCCAATTCTTCTAGCCAGGGCAATTTTTAAATTCACCTTCTTATCAGAAAAGCCAAACAACCAAAACAAAGCTGAAGTCCCCCAAAGGAATATTCTTAAATTGATCCTTGGAAATCATTTATTTCCAGAACTAAGAAAGGGATATTAGAGTTCTGTGGACCCCTTCCAAAACCTATTGAGTTCAATAAGAATCTCCATTGACTTCATTTCTCTTTGAAATAAGCCCTAAAGGCGAGCTCAAGCAAGGCAGTGAGCACTATACAAAAAATGACTGGCAAGATGGAGATGATGTGGTTTTAAGAACCCAATTACTGAATAGAGTATCAATGTATTATGAACAGGTCCATATCAAGGACATGATCAAACTCCTGGTGGAGCTGACAATTCTCTCTGGTCCTCAATCTGAAATCAGTGGGAGTCTTTCCATTGACTTCAATGACAGCTGGATCATGGCCAAAAGGGTGCTGGGCATACCCTTCTGGCTAATATCAAATAAAGTTCATATACCCAAAGAGATGTGGTTATTTAGAAAAAAATCCTTCCATTTCACTAAACAGTTGTGCTTGTATATACCACTAAGTGTATATTCTATTAAAAGCAGTAGAAATATACTTTAAGATAGTGTCTTAGACCTATTCCCATCTGAAGCAAAGAATAAATTGAAACATTTGTCTCTTACCCTAGGCCTTTTTTGTCTGGCAAGTTGCCTTGCTTTTAAATGGCAAGCACTTGTTAAAATTATCATTTGCCTGGTGGTGCTTCAATAAAGCTAACACATTATTCAGGTAGGAATAGGCTGCCAGCATGCTGTGTAATTTTCTGGTTTGTTTTAACTCTTTACTGTATTAGGTTCTTTGCTGCTTTTTACTTTGCCACAATCTTGCCTGACAAAGGGAAGAGGAATATTATGAATCTGTTTGACCATGGCACAAAGCTAAGGCCTCGGAAAGTGTGGCTGCCTCCCTTGGTGTCTGTCTGCCTTGTTTCAAGCAAAAAGTACTTAGACTAGGTAAAGCAACCCCGCTGTTCCTACTACTGCTGTTACAAAATGGTCAAATGTAAATCATGAAGCAATGATTGTCAGCCAGGGTGCTATGACACCCTAGGGTGCCACCAGATCCTTTGAAGGGTCCCATAAGGTGTGAAGAAATAAGAGGTGTGAGGAGATGAGCAGATAAGCACAGGCTCAGACTGGTCACTGCCTGGCCAACTCCCCCCAGCCTGGCCCCTTTGCGTGGAATTAAACAGTGTAATATATAAATTCCTTTTTGAAAATGGGTGTGACTCAATTCAGAAAAGTTATTCACAAGTCCAGTAAGGGCTGCATCAAGTCCGAAAATGTTGAGAAACACTGTCATAAATGAATACCCAGCTAATTTGCCTTGTGTTTTCTTATTTATTTGATCAGACAGCACTCCTGTGATTTAGGACTCTATTCAGCTTGCCTAAATACCTATAGTTAAACTGACCACTGAACAGCATGTTTCATTAATGAACTTAAAAATTCTTCCATGCTAATGATTCTTCCAAGAAGGGGGCCAGAAACAAGAATATTTCATACTGGATGTGTCTACATATGATATTAATGTGACACAATAAAGTCTGATGCAGTTTGTGCTTGAATTTATTGCTCCCAGGTGCAGGATTTGCTGTGGAGGGGCTGGCTGGGGCACAAAGGTACTACAGTATGAGGCTACCTGGCAGGCAACCCCAGCAATGTAGCACTCTTGTGCCCCAGCCAGCCCTGGTCACTGTCTAGATGTGTGTTGTGGCTGAGTAAATAATACTGCTGTAGGATAGTACTTGTGTTGGGAAGTACTATCCTGCAGTAGAGTTCATTAGTTTACTCTGGCCCAATAGAGGCACATGTATAGATGGTGATGCTTTACTGTGGAGCTAATTAGTCAACTCTGCAGTAAAGTGTCTCATGTTGATGCATCCACTGTGTCTTAAAAATGCTCAAAATTCCATGACTTATGAGTCATGATAGACATGGCTGGTATCAGAGTTGCATGGCTCCCACACCCACACACACTCAGCCAATGTTACACATTCTTGTAAGTCCGATTTTTGCATTAAAAAGAATAGACCTTCCCTCAGAGGGTCAATTAGCAGCCTCAAAATAGAACCAGAGGAGGCAGAAGTTACTGTTTTCTCTCCTGCTCAGAACAAAATTTAAGGGTAGCTAAGCATCAGAAGGGGGATAGAGAGTTTTCTCCACTCATCCTCCTTTTATCACTTATTTCATTATACTTACTATAGTGCTACTGTTCACAGCACTCCAGTTAAGGTTGTGTCAGCACTTCTATTATGAATTTCTATTTTCAGAGCTTTTTACTTGACTGTAAATACTTGCTAAGGGGAAAAATTGGTACATAAGGTCTGTCTCTGGGAACAAACTCTCTTTAATGGACTCCTTAAAAATTTGTTTATTTTTAAATTGTATGAATGTATAACCCCAAATCTTCCCAGTTTAATACACTGATTTCAGTGTATAGTCATAAAAATGAAGAAATGAGTGAAACCCAGAATTATCCTTTTGTGGGGCTGCCAACATTATATTAACATCCTTCCAAAGAGTTGGATAGTAGCCTTATCGTACATGGCAGCATTCTGAGGGTTAAACCTTCATATTTGACAGACGGTTCTTGGAGAATATACTCAATCCACTTTTGCTGTTAAAATTTTTAAACTTCATTGACTTTACTGTATTTAAAACTTTCTCTTCCCCACTCCTCCTCCACAAAAAATCCTTTATTTATAGCTCATGTGGGTGCAAATCAGTTTTTCCCCAGTGGAGGGTCAAGAACTCTTTAGATTTCCTGCTAGGATTTTTTCCTTCCTCTTCATTACTGTTGCTCTCCTAAAATTGCCCTTGAGTGGTGAGTCTCTTTAATAAAAACAAAAACACCTTCAATGGGGATAGACAGTGTGTCTCAATAAAATGACACATGAAATATAGACTAAGGATTCCATAAATTATCTTTGACTTAATCAGTTTTCATTATGTAACTTATTTACAAGAAGATGGGATTAATAATCAAAGAGTATCTCTTGGTTCAAAAACACGCAGAATAAGTTGCACATTTTGTGTATGGTAAGGCTGCCTGTATGCAGCTTTGATTTGTGTGACCAGCAGTTACTCAGCAGTTCACTATAACTCTTATTGACCTTGGCAGCTGTCACACTGCTCACCAGGTTTTATGTTGCTAGTGGTGTCAATGTTCAGGGGAAAAATGTATCGAATATGTGCTGTTTTATTTGCAGGTGGGAGTAAGGCTGAACCCCAGCCTCATTTTCAACATTATGCCATAGACAATTGTCATATGAAGTTTGCAGCTGAGTTTAACCTTCTGTAGCTTTTCATAGGCTGATTTAAATTGTATTACTGGATTCTGTCCACTTGGATTTCTGATCTACGAAAGGTAGAAGCTGCTGTTTTGGGGGTGTTTCAGTGGGTACTTCTACAAAAGAAGTGTTAATGCGCCTTAGCCTAGTTTACTGCACATTAAGGGCATGCGTCTACACGTGCATGCCCTTACTGTGCAGTAAAAGTGGCTAATTTTGACTAAAATTGATACATTTGCAAATGCAGGTGTCAAATTTGGTAGCAACTAGTTAATGTGCAATAATGCACATGTACATCTAAGTTTAGTGCTGGGTCTGCCCTGTGACTAGGGAGCCAGCTTGAGCGCAGCCCCAGGGCTCTCGGCTTGCAGCCTCTCCTGCCCTAGGGCTGGACTTGGCTTTTGGTGCCCCAGGACCCAGGCTGCACCCCTGTGAGAGTCACCAGCAGGGGAGGCCTGCCTGAGCCCCTGCTCCATTCTAGCCCCTCTGGTAACATGGCACTAGAGGAGGGGACCTCAGGCCTCCAGTGCCCTGCCTTGCCCTCCTCCCCAACTGGTGCATCCACTGGCAGCTCGGGGAGCCCCAGACAGTGGCTGCCTTGCCCTCAGTGCAGCCCAGACCCTGCTATGAGGAGTGGCCAGCAATGTCACCACTGGCTGCCAGCAGCACCAGCTCCACCCTGGGGGGGTGGGGTGCCCCTGACCAGATGCCGGCTCACTGTGCACCACAAGTCATCAACACAAAGCACAGCTCATCACCCTTGCTGATGGGGAGGCCTGTGCCAAGCCACCAGGCTTGCCAGCCCCAGAAATGGGGTAAGTCCCACACTGAAGGAGGGTCCCTCCAGTCCCCACCCCATCCCTGGCCCCAATCCTGGCCCCTGACCCTGGCTCTAGCCCTTGCCCCAGCTGTATGGATTCAGGCCTCTCACACTCCGAGGAAGACACCAATGCTGGTGGCGATGTCCTGCTCAGCAGCAGGGTGGCAGGGAGGGACATGTAGTACATGCACAGGTAGCCCTCTAGGTGGTGGCGGGAGCTTCAGGGCAGCCCAGGTTTGCTCCCCATGCTGTCATAGCTCAGGGTCCCAAATCAGGAGTGCAGGTGTGCCCAGGACACCAGGAGGGTCAGCAGTAGCAGGGGGCAGTGCTCTGGCACCCATCTCCCTGCAAAAACAGCTCATTGTGCAGTACCTGGGGTACATGCAGCAGGGGAACACTCAGGGGACAGCAGTGGTGTGGTGGGGGCTGGCCCTAGGGCACCTTACTGGAGAGGCCTCCAGCTGGGAGGATGGGGTATGGCCAGCCCCTCATCCCAGTTGTCCAGGATGCCCACATGCCCTGAGCCCAGGTGCCATGGGCTGGGCAGCAGCACAGCAGAGTGTGTGGCCTGCAGGACCAGAGGGAGGGAGCAGGGTCTGGAGCCATGGCAGCAGGTGCTTCCAGCAGTGTGGCCTGTCCCACCCTGAGAAGGGGGAAGGTAGAGGGCAAGGGGAGCAAGTGGGAACAGGAGCCTCAGCCAGTGGCTACCTGGGCCCAGGCATGTTCAGCTGATTTACCAAGGTCCCTGGGCACCTACGCATGGATGACCCCTGATCTGAGGCTGGGTAGTGCACGGCCCCTTGTGTAGAGCATCTTATCTCTGAAATGTTGCAAACTTTCACAAAGGGTTTCTGTCTTTTGCCTCTGCAAAGTCAACATCTGGACATGGGGGAGAAGCCTACCATCTCCAGTGGGGATGCATGCTCTGGGTCCCCCCCACTGAGCTCTGGAGCTGTCTGGATGCGCCAGTTGTACCAGTGGCACACACTGAATAGGACTGCCCTGCTCCAATGGCTGGTGGCAGTGGCAGAGGAGCAGGAGGCATGGGTGCAGGCTGGGCAGGTGGAAGAGATGAACCAGGAGACTTCCTGGAAGGAGGTGTGGGATAAGGCTCAGTGCGGGTGCTGGGCACAGATTGAGGCCTCTGGAGTGGGAGCACATTGAGCTGCTCTGGCAGCAGGTGGCCCTCCAGGCCCAGGCAGTGAAGGCTGAAGATGCCAACTCCCAGACCCTGGCAGTTGCATCCATGTCCCCCACTCCATCCATGGCCCTGCAGGGCTCCTGGGTCCTGCCTACTGCCCCACAGTAGGCCCCTGCCTGGGCCTGGGAGCAGGCCCTCCAGTACCTCCTGCCTGTAGGAGCCCCTGGTCCATCCTCCACCCCAGACCTGCCACCATCTGCCTGAGCCTGGCCCCACGTGCTTGAGCCTGAGCACTCTCCCCTGCCCCACGTGCTTGAGGACCCAGTCATGCCACACAGGGATGCTGGACCCTGCACTGGAGCATCCAGAGGGGAAAGCCATCTGCCCTCAGGGAGTGCTGTTCGAGGTGGCCACAGCACAAGGCCATCACCTGCTGGGATCCCTGCACCCCTGGAGCCATGGGGGAATGGCCTGAGGCTGGGGTGCTGTGCACCTGCCCCTGGGCTCTGTCCCCTAGCCCCTCCCCCCCATGGCCCCTCACTCTGGGACAGAAAAACAGAGATATTGTAAATATCTAAATTTAGTGCCAAGTCCCTGCATGTATAGGTACCTACCAAAAATTGCTTACTGCGCATTAGCTTAATGAGTAGTAAATTTGGTTGCACGTGTAGACTAATCGTACATGTAGATGTGCCCAGTTAGGCAGGTAACCTACTTGCTCCCACCTCCTACCAGTTGCCCTCACATTACAGAACTAAGATTCAAAGGCTTTACAGCACATTTATCAGAACAGTTAACCAAATTATTTTGGAGTTAAAAAGACATTATACCAAACAGAGAGATCTCAGCTCTTAGTAGATAAAGGCAGAGTAGATAACTAGAACTCCCCTTTCCTTCCAATTATTTTAGAAGTGAGGAGCTGGATTGGAGCACAGACCTTCATTCCAACATGATTTCTTCCCCAAATAAACTCTAAATCCTCCTTATCCTACAGCTCCTGATGCAAAAAGCAATGGTAGCCATTTTAGTAAAGAACCAAGTCTGAAACTAACTTTTCCCAAAGCAATCACATTCATCCCTGCTATAACCTTATCAGCTACAATAGTTCCCCCTGAAATGAATGTGGCTCAACACTTTTTAATCTAAAAGAGTATTTTCAAATACCTTGGTTGTCATCACCAGAACATTTCAGGGGTGATTTGACTTTTTAAATTTGAGTGAAGCTGTCATGACTAGGCCTTCTCTACCAGCATTTGTGCTATGTTAGAAAGACTCAGTCCTGTGAGGTACTTAGTGTCTTTGCCTCCCAGAGGACTGTTTCATAGTTTGTAGGGTCGGAAGGGACCTGAGCAGATCATCTAATCCAACCCCCTGCCATGGCAGGAAAAAGTACTGGGGTCAAATGACCCCAGCTAGATGTTCATCTAACCTCCAGAGGGGAACAGTTGGAAGTTTTCAGTGTCTTGCAAATTTAGCCCTGTAGCTGAAGATCCCAACACTTATGCTTGGAGTCTCACCTATAGACACAGTGTAATAATTTTATATGGAGATAATACTTAGCTGTTATTCCAGATGCATACAAGATGCCAATGGGTTACATGAAGTGCTGTCTTTCATGTGAGACTACTGATGCTTACTAAAGAACTTCTAGTGCAATTCTGAGAATGAGGATGATAGTCTCTGTGGTCTGGCAAAACCCCCGCATAGATAATTATATTCTGCCTACTTCAGTTCTTCCTGCATGTTATCTGGAAAACATCGTCTACACTTCCTGTCCTAAACTGTGTGATGCAGTATATTACACATGTGGAGGGGACTGCACTGGAAATGAGTTAAGAAATCCCTGTGCAGCTTTTATGTTAGCTAGTTAAATTTGTGAAGTACTTTAATACAAGTTCCTGTAACATCAATTTTATTGTGACAGCCTTTGGCTTTACCCATTGTAATGGCATGATTGTTATATCTTAATCAGGTGGACAAATACAGCCTCACATAGTTAACACTCAAACTGGTCCTGAGAGAGTTTAACACCTTTGTTCCCAGCTGTATTGAGAGTTTTCTGCTTTTTCTTTGGGTTTTGAAAGTTTGTGTGCCTCTGGGGTGCCGTCTGACCTACATCCTCACATAAATCAATTGCTGCTATTGGGTACTGAGCAGGCTTGGGGAAGCCATCCTCTGGTGATGGATGGGGCTTGGAGAAGCTACTCCAGCAAAGCCTCTCGGCACTAGCAATTGGAACAGTTTGCTATCTGCTACAGTAACTCCTGATGACAGATGCCATTGCTCTGAAATGGTCAAAACAATGTGCGATATTTTTATTTTGACCTAAAGTTGGTTAGCTCTCTTTTTTTTCTTTTGAAAAAATGGTCTAGCATCTAACTATGCTAATCAAAGTAAATCAAGTCACAACTGAACTGCGAAGGTCAGCACCAGCTAGGTACTCTCTAGCTGCTTGCTGATAGGGCTGAAACTATACCAGAAAAACTGCTTATAATTTTAGCCCAGTGCTGTGGATAGCTTATTTATTGGAATCATGCCCTGAATATCTATGTGAGAAAGAGAGAGAGTCACAGGGCTCAAAAACACAAGGGCTAAACAAAGGGTCAGTGGCCCCAGACCCAGAGCCCCAAAGAGCCCGGCAGAAACCCTCCTCACCCAAGTGTTTCTGGAGGGGAGGGGCTGGGAACTCCAACATTGGTATAAAGAAGAGCCCAGAACAGGCAAGAGCGGGGAGGTGGAACCGGAAAGACGAGGATCGAGCCGAGCCACGCTGCAGGGAACCTTGAGAGCACCGTGGAGCGCCAGTAAGAGACTCCTCCAGAGAGCGAGCTCCCCAGGGGGAACTTAGAGAGAGGACTGTTGACCCGGCAGTACTTGGAGCTACTTGTTACCATGCCAGAAGCCAGCAGAGCCTGGCAAAGTAAGGGATTGTAATGCCTCTAATAGAGGGGCACTCTAGAATTTCAGTACCATAAAGGCCCTAAAAGGGGCGCAAGCCAAAAATGGTGTCACAGATGGACCTAATAGGAGAAGGGGAATCATGATGACCCCAATTAGAGGCTCGGGGAGAGCCACCAAAGAGACAGTAGTGGAAGAAAAGAAGGACTGACCTCATGACCGTCAAATTTTGTTTGCGCTCTACTAAAAGGAGGTGGAACAATAACCCAGGCCAGGACTGCTTGGTTTCATTTTTTTTGTTTATTCTTCTTCAGATGGAGGTCATGTGGAAGGACCAAGTGGCTAATCGGATACTGGTGGAACCGGCGAGGGTGTAGGGGTGGCGGAGCCCTCAGGAACGTAGGACCTTTGTGGGATGACTAATGGAACTACACATGCAGGTACTGAACCAACTCCCTTAAACACCAAGTTGTGGCAGGCGAAAGCATGGGTGTGTAGAATTCCAATTAGAAACCGTCTCATTCGAGTCGGCCGTCAGGCGGTGTCCTACATACCTGCAAGTGATGGAGATACATGACAATCTATACACATCTTTGCTGTCTGTCTTTGCTGCAGTGAATTGTGCTTGATTCACACAGGATCTCAATAAGGAGAGACCAATTTAATTTTAGTTAAACAGGAGATCTAAAAATTTCACGTAGATTTAGGGTGGAGATGCACAAAGCTTTTTCTGAAACGCCAGTGCTTTTGCTAACTTCAGCCTGGTCTCCCCAAGCATAATTGCCCATGAAGCTAGCATGGTTAAGGCATGGTTTCTGTGCCCATGGTAGAAAAGAGGAATGGGGTTTTCTGTGTCTTGCTGCCTTTGACTCCCCAGTTTGAATGACCAGATGTCCATCTCCAACTGGGTTGACCAAGAACAGCCTGTCACAATCCAGAGCAAGGCTCCAACTCAGACCTCTTTAGCTGTACCAAAATGCCACTGTGCATCACACCCCAGCCTTTGCACAAATATAACATTGAAATCCAGAGGACCCCATAAGAAGACATACAATAAACTAGAACTCTTGGTTCCAGAATGATACCTTTTATTAGACCAAGTGGGAAATAGCCAGAAAATTGTCCTTTTCTGCATGCTTTCGGGATCAAAGTCCATTCATCAGGCTCTGGGAAAAGTATAGATGGTACAAGATGGTAAAAGTCCCCATAGGTAGGAAATAAACTTCTTTTTTTGTGCAGAGGGAACTGAAGATGGAAGGCTGTCCCTCTGGGTCTATGAGACTATCTTTGTGAGTTGTGCTAAGTAGCTCTTTGATGTGTAGATTAGCTTCCCTGGAGGTGTCAGATGGCAGGCAGGGAGGTAAAAGAATCTTTCTTTTTGTTCTGCAATGAAGTTTAAAATCCAAAATCGGCTAAGATTTGGCATCTTCCACGTTTCAGGGGTGTACTTGGTAGCCATGTTGGTCTGAGACAAGAAGACATGCAAAGAACTAGAACTCTTGGTTCCAAAATGATACCTTTTATTAGACCAACTGGAAAATGGCAAGAAAATTGTCCTTTTCTACAAACTTTCGGGATCAAAGTCCCTTAGATTTTCTTTGCTTGAAAAGAGCCCTGGTGTGCATGGGTCACTGTTCTCAGCCTAACAAAATGTCATATGAGTTCAGCTCCATCGTAGTCCCAGTACTGCTACCAATAAGGATTCACCTAGCACAGGACCCTGTACTGTTGGAGGAAGATCTGAATTCTGTCCCTGCTGTCACACACATCCATCATGGTAAAACGACAGTCATGGAATTATACATGGCCATAGTTTTCTTACAATGTTTTCATTAAAATTAAATTGCTCACCGACTTTTAGGCAGAAAGTGACCTTAACAACAGTCAGGGATTTTATTTCCTGGAGAGGTGAAAAGTAGAGTTAGCCAGTCATTTTGAGGTGAGAAAACCTTGTGTCCTTCCTAGAAACACATTATCCTTCCTCCTGAATGTTATGTTGCTGCCATTAGGAACCCACCAGAGCACTCGAGAGGAAAAGCAAAACAGCTACTGCCTGTGCATTTTTGTCTAGGAGGGATTCAGCAGTTTTGCTGCTGAGTTTAGTCTTTTCTTTATCTTTTTAGTTTAAATTAAAAGGAGTATTAAACTCCCTTAAGACTAAATACTCTGGCTTATTAATGCTTTTAAGTTGTAAACTTAAAAGTGGAAAGAGAACCAATGTAGTGAGACACAAACTTCTAAAGCATTGATTGTCTTCCTTCTGACTCTAGCTCTCCAGCGTTTCTCTGAGAACCTGACAAGTGCTGTGTCAGGGTCAAAACAACACTGAAACCCCCCTGCCTCCCAGTGTAAGAAAGAGGTCAGCATTAAAATCTTCTCTGACCCAGGATACCCTCTAAGCCACTGTCATCTCCTTTCCTGCCTTATTTTTCGTTAACGGATATAGTGTACACAATGTTTTAAGCTGCTGTTCGTCACTAGAGATGAAACAATGCGGCTGTAATACTCAAACTTGGATGTCTTGCATCCGTAAGCTTTTCTAACTTTATCCCAACTATGTATTTGGTCTAGTAAAAGATATTACCTGCAAATATCCTTGTATCTCACATCATCCCTAGATTATCACTGCTACAACCTCACTCCAACACTACCATATGCACACCTAGGCATTCAGAATTTATATTGGGCATATCTACATGTGCAGTTAATGTGCCTGCATTTTCTGCAAAGAAAATTCAGGCTTATTAAAGCAAGCCCAGGCTTTTGCTTCTAATGGGAGCAGTTCAGTCCACGGCTGCTCCTGCCCTGCATCAGGCAGGAGGAGCTCCAGGCTCCATCAGGTACAGCTCCTAGAAAGGCAGGGCTCAGAATCACAGCCCAGATCAGCAGTGCTAGCTTGGGGTGATGCCCTGTGCCCAAGCATGGGGGTAAGCTGAGGCAGGGTCAGGGTGTGGGGGGAAGACATGAGGGGTAAGCAGTGGTGGGACCCAGGGGAGACATGCAAGGGGAAAGCAGTGCTGGCACTGCTCAGCTCCTGTCCCCTCTCTTCCCTCCCCAGGTTTGGGCAGGGAATGGGAGCCAACTGGGGCGTGCACTGCACAGGTAGTGGCCGGATTGAGGCCCCTCCCTGTGGCCCTGTGCTGCCTGGCCTGACTGGGAGCAAATTGCTCCCAATCAGTGTCTACACATGTGCTACTGCGCAGTAGCTAATGCAGTATTAATTTAGTACCTGTATTTGTTGGTACTAGTAAACGGCGCATTAGCCTAATTTACCACACAGTAAGTCCCATGCACGTGTAGAGGCTGACACTCTACTACGCATCAGGTTAGTCTAATATGCAGTAAAGCATTTCATGTAGACATACTCATTAATGTTAATCTCATGAATCTGGGTGGTATTGGTTTAAAACAATTTTTTAGTCATTTAAATGCATATTGAGCACCAGTTCTGTTTTTAGATGCACATACATGTTTGCTATTAACTTAGGAGACATCATCATCCAAAGGCAGAGTTTGGCTCTAAACTGTGAAGCTGTACATGTTAGGAAATCTTTTAAACCATACAAGATTTTCTTGGCCCTAACTGTACCAATGCATGAACTATTCAGCTTGTTAATATTGTACATTGCTTAATGTTAAAAGGTGTAGACCAGGTACTCGATCAGCAAGTGTCTACTAGAGCTGCTGAGTCAGTGGAGCAGGAAAGCGGAGGGCAGTTGTGTCATACTAAACAGTTTTCCTTGCAGATATTTTTTACCAAGTCTCTTTGTACCCCAGATCATATTGATTTTATTGGTTGTGCTAATTTAGCAGTCCTCTGGGCTGATGATCATAATTATAATATGTTGCACAGCTTGAGAAAATGAGTCCATTGAGGATGTATTATTTTCAGTTGTTTGATTGCAAATAAACATCACTTTTTGCAAATAACACTTCTCAAATGCCTTTCACTTGAAGCACTACAAAATTTACAGCAACTTCATTTTTGTGCAGAAGAGCACGAGGCGTTCTGTGCTAAGCTGTTTAAGTTTTTTCCTGCTGGTTTATATGTTCTGAACAACTGAACATTTTCAAAACAGATGTGCATTGACATATACAAGATATTTTTATATTTACCTTCCTAATTACAACCTCTTTATTTGTACTAATGAGATAGATGTTGGGCTTGATTTTCCTTTGCTTTGACAGCTGTATTTTTGTTTAGCTGCTTGGCAGAATATATTTAAAATTAAACTGTTTGCTTTAACGTTGAATAGTAGATGTAGCTGCAGTGCAAAATGTTACATATATTATAAACAGTAATTGGCAAGAGTTTTAAAATTCTATGCCAGAAAACTGTTAAAAGAACATTTAGGCTGAAAAGTGAATCATTCAAAATTTAGGGTGATATTGAAATTAAAAGGCATTTGGGCAATGTTAACTGTCCTCTTGTGGATATGCATAATGTTTAAGACTATTGCAATGATCACAATGGGTTTTATGTTTTGCCTGCAGGGGCTCTGGCTAAATGAGTGGGCAAGTTGGTGTTCACTTTCTTTTGCTGCTGCCTTTGTCCACTTGTGGTTTATATGTGCTTTTATATATAGGCAGGTATAAATTCACCTTCACGTTTTGGTAAGGTTGGTGATCAGAATTTACCCATTTTCTAAA
>NW_017728949.1:68772951-68774766 GCF_001723895.1 Crocodylus porosus
TTTCTACCACTTTTACAAGAATTTTGGTACTCACCAACAGCAGACAGTACACACACGCACAAGGCACTGTCATAATGGGGATGGCAACTCCAGAAACACGTGTCACAGACAACGAGCAAAAAGCACAGATCCACGAAGGAGACTATATTTTGGTGCGTGTCACTCCCACAATGCACCGCACAAAGCAGTTGACTACGGGCTTCCACCATACCGATCGTGTAAGAATGAATTTACCTTGCATATAACAAATTTTTTGTATAAAAAGGGTCATCACATAAGAGTGAATTTGCACATACAGAACCTGCATAAAGTGAGAGAAACCTGTATGTTGTTTGGCCCTTGCAAAAATTGCTCATCGTTAAGGTCATTTCAGTTCCACTTGTTATAATAGCATTGGGCTGCTGCCAGGACATTAAACACTGTGTTGTCTAATGTGCCTCAGAATAGATTATATAGTGCTTAAAATGCCAGAAGTCAGTCTCCATGAGGGCTCCTGAAGTAGCTGCCATCAGCTGAACTGAATTGGTATTGGCAACAGGGGCAATTATTGCAAATTCCTTTGTGTAGACTTGTTGTTAGTCTCTGGACTGCAGCAGTCTTATCAGAATGGTAAAAGGATCCTGAGCATATGCTTTGCTTCAGGGGAAAATGTTATTGTTCCTGAGTATGTTTCTATATGTAAGTAAGCTACTGAAATGAAAAATCCTTTTATCCATTTATTGATTACACCTATGAATTTATGCCTGTATTATTTTTTATGAATTTGAGCATCACTGGAGAAATTCATAGGTTAGGATCTCAAGGTAACTTCCAAGCTGAGATGGCACATTTCTAGCAAATTCCTCTTGTGTTTCATTGGTTTTGCTGGTATGCAACTAGTGAGTTCTTGCCACTGCTGAACTCTGCAATTAGATCAGAATGATTTTCAGTCTCTTTGGCCTTAACTTGATTTGTGGCATGTCAGGGTGCAGTCTATGAAATGTAACAATCTGATTAACTATACAGGAGGACTCTTGGGCCAAGGAACATTTTTTGTTTTCCATTTAACCTGGTTGACTGATTAAACCATTTTCTAGGCTAACGATGATAACGTGCTGATTTAATAGCATTTATTTTGAGTTCCAAGCTCAGTTTTTCATCAAGTAATTCAACCAGAAGGTTGAAGTATTTATGGAAGAGCCCCTCTGGGCATATTATACCATCCTGAGAGGGAAAATCTTCCGGGGAGGGGGAGGGATATACTTTTATGGCACATCTTATCCTCCTCCAACTCCTTCACCTACAAATGGAGTAGTTGAATGTGCATCCTTTTGAGAAACCAAAAGATCTGGTCTTGAAGGACTGTGGACTCTTTGCCTGTGGACTGTCAGAACAGTGTAGGGAGGCTCGCATGAACGGGTCTTTGCTAATACAGGAAAAATAATATAGGTTTAACTTTTCTGTGGAATTCCCACAGGTTGTCAGTAGGGGCGATGTATATTCCCAGTGTGATCCCTGGCTTCCTCTCCATGGTGGTATTCCTGCATGGTCAGATGGGCAAACATGCCTGGGTTCGATGGGTAGAAACACTGCCACAGAAACAGGTAATTCAGCCCTTTCATGCAGCTTTGGCAGATCTACACGGTAAGTCTTTCCTTCCCCTGGTTCTGTAAGTATAATTTGACCAATTGTTTATGCATCTTAACTGATTTCTAACAGTCATTGCTGCTTAGCCTGTTGTAGTATCAGACAGCGCATCTACACAAGATGTTTACTGTGGAACAGACTAACTAGCTCTGCAGTAAATGTCTTGGGCCGTTTGCAGATATTAAAAAA
>NW_017728949.1:68775846-68779066 GCF_001723895.1 Crocodylus porosus
GTGCACGTGTAAACGCCTGGAAGCAATAAATTCCAGCACAATAAGTCCTGGAGTTTATTGCATCACGTTAATATGCACATGTAGTGTAGTATATACCCAGAGTGTACAAGTTTGGACTGCTGCTTCTTGACTAGTAATAATATTACCCCTCCCCACCGAAACTCCTCAAAAAAAATTTTTTTTTCAATGAGTAAAATTTTAAAAGCCTATTTCTTATGTTTGTATGTGTACAACTTAACGCATCTCTAACACACAAGTTCCTCTCCAGTTGGGCCTCCGAGTGCTTACCAGTCTGATTAGACAGCTTAGAAGGAAATGCATGTAGTGAAGTCTTTCCACTGAAAGAAGAATGGTTCCTGAATATTACAGCTGCACTGAATCTGTAGCAGCTATTATTCATAACAGAGAATTCTTTACATGCTGTTGGATACAATTTGAGGAACAGAAGATTTTCAGACTTATTTATGTCTGTACTAATAAATGTTTGGTATTTATCATTTGAATGGATTGTAGCTCTTTACCTCCAGATGAATTGCAGCTGGAAAGCTACTGCATCCCTTGCTCACAGAGTGGAATTTACTCACTAGTCACATTAAACTGAAAGAGACTGCTCTCATAAGAGCTACTAGTAATTAGAGCACTTGCTGTATTACATCTGCACACCACAGTAATTAGACGAATCTGTTTCTTTTTCATATTGCACCATTTTCTGGTTTGCTGTAAGGAAGTGTTGCACCTTCATAAATTAAGGTTGTATGCTATTTGCAGTCTTGGGGATCTGGAAGCAAATATTACTGATAGGATATAGATTGAGCATGTTACTCCGTTGCCCAATGTCTTTTCCTTTGAAGTCTGTTTATAAAGAGTACCTGACTCATCAACATTTTTGTATTTCCACTGGAAAATAGATGTCTTCTGTTTTGAGTGGATAATAGATCTATTTCTTATCAAATTGGGAGTGGAGTTACCATTCTGAAATGCATGTAACATGCAACAGGGCTAATGAGCCACAGTACTTATTTCTTAAGGACATATTTCAAGACAAGCAGTAACTTTAATTCTAGGGGGAAGGTGCCATTACTTTATTACATTTTTATACTTGATATCTTCTGGCAGGTTAAGACAGCAGCTTTACATGAAATGGTAGATTGGTTGGGAGTTTGTGAATTCTGATTTCCAGGTTATTTCATATCTAATAAATCATTTATGGGAAAAGTGGATTTTTGGAGGTGCTTCATCATTATTATCATCTTTTTTTTTCCAGGCTGTGCTTTAAATAGGCTTCTTACTTTTGCTCAGCTCTCAGGGGTGAAACTTTCCCTTAAAAAATCTATTGTGGCCATTTTTATTATTCAATATTTTGCTATGATTCTGAAGGGAGCCATACAGTCCTTATATTTAAACTGAGAAGGCCAGCTTCTGCCCCACACCAAGACCCCTTTGTGCCTTTTTTGGTATCTAAGGTATCCCTTGATAGCTGCAAAGACAGAATAGCTAGAAGCAGTATAGCCATAGGATGCACTGTTCAGTAATCCATGATTATTGCAGCTGAGAATAATTTACAGCTGCCTTGAGGCACCTCTAAATCATGCTTTGGGCCCATCTGACTTCTGACTGCCCCAAGGACTGTGGGAGCACAAAGGTAATTTGAAGTTATCTTTACTTTCCTTTACTCAGAAGAAGGGGAGCTCTGGCATACCTGGAGACCTAAGCCAATATGAATACAATTTTCATATGTATACATTTTCCCATTCTTGTTGTGGCTAAAAATTCAATATTTAATCACAAAGATTATTTTCAGATTTCTAGACAGGTGAGAAAACATCAATCAAATCATGGACGCTTGCTGGCAATCATATGGATTTAATTTGCCTACTAAGAGGAGCATGAATGAATTTAGATTAACTTTTAATGACTCCGAAAAAAATATTTTTAGTACCATACAGATGAAAGGAAACTAGCATCAGGGGATTAAGTTCAAGTCAATGGCTTGTTTGTTCCTCTCTTTCTCCTTCCCCTCACCAAGAGCCTTTCCCTTGGTGAATGACAGAATAAAACCAGTAGACTCACAGACTTGCAAAAGAACTGAAAGTTGCTTAATATCAGCTTCTCCTTCATGCAGGTCAGAGTGGTACCTGGTTCCCTAGGAGTACCGCCTTTATTATTTCTACTTAAGGCCAACATATAACTGGTCATACAACCTTTTAAAAACGTATTGTTTTGAGAGTATTTCAGGTTGTACCTAAAGCGTGAGCCTGGCTAAGAGAGGGGGTTTGCTTAATTCAGCCAACAAAGCTCATGCTTTTAGGATTCAGAGGGTTCAGGCTTGATCTCAGCTGCTAACAAGCCACTCAGGATATGACATGAGAGACATGATACATCTCTTGCATATCCCAGATTCTGCATAGAGATCACCCTTGTTAATTTGATCTCCTTTGTTAAAGTCCCTGAGGTGCAACTTAAGACGTGGGCAGTAGTAGCATGAGCTGCTAGTTTCATTGCCTAGTAATAGTCATTGTTCTAACTGGATATAGTTCAACAACCACTTTACTGTGTGCAAATGGCATATAGTTGTATAATGGATGTCAACAATTTAGTATGCTTATGCCATACCACACAAGAGGGGAACTAACAAGTCAAGATTTCCGATTTATGTACTTGTAACAGTTACTGTCCTTATTGAATCTGATTTGTATTTCAATAATTTTTGATTGAGCAAATCTCATTTCTTAGTGATGGATTTCAGGACATTACAGGGAGATGGCATAATGCTTTTTGTCTCCTTTGTTGTCTGATGAAGTAAGGCTGAGTAAACATGGAAGTGAACTATCCTGTAGGCCTGTGCAAAGTGGCTGGTATTTGCTTTGGATTTGGAATCAGCCGATGTGGAAGACAGTGGTTTGATTCGGTGATTCGAATCACTGTCCCGAATCAATTCTGCTGAATCTGATTCAGCGATTCGGTCGCTGCTGAACTGGCCGAATCTCCGAATCGGACAGGCCCCATCCCCTGTCCGCTCTCTCAGCCCCGTCAATGGCTGCCCCACCCTGCCAGTGAGTCTTTAAAAAAAAGACTCACTGGCTCCGGCCAGGCGGAGGGATGGGGGCAACCCCACTGCCCCGTGCTGTGTGAGGGGCTCTGCCACAAGCCCCCTGACCCCTGCCCGCTCTCTCAGCACCCTGCACCATAGCTGCCTCAGCTCCTGGTTCTTAAAAAAAGA
>NW_017728949.1:68779401-68789592 GCF_001723895.1 Crocodylus porosus
CTTCAAATCTTTTACAAATCAATTAAGACCTTTTTATTGGTCTCCTGATTCGATTTGGATTCTGAGATTCGGCTACTGAATTGGGCCAAATCGCCTCCAAATCGAATCAGCACCCAAACCTTTGCACTGCCCTGCTATTCTGATGTAATGAGTCTAGGCCCAGCTGGAGAGGGCTCTGCCCCAGGCCCCAACTAGCAGTGGTCAGACTAGGTTGACTCATCCCACAAGGGCTACAGGAAGAGGACCCTGCCTGCTTAGACCTTTGCAAACCCTGAGCAGACAGAGGTAAGGTGTCTGGGCAACTGGCTGTTGTGTTGTGCCCCTGGTCTAATCGGGACTCCTCACCTAATCCTGGTTGACTTCTGAATTCGTCTCTCCAACCTGATTCCAGCTTCTGGACTGTTTCCCCAACACACAGGTGACTTGCCTTGACATCCACCTCCCCCCCATTTCTTACATTAAACTTCCTGAACTAGTGGCATAGGAGCATGTGCTGGTTTTTGTATACGTACAGCTCACCTGTCAGCAACACAAAATAAAATCACAGCACTGGGAGAAGTATGGTGAAAATAAGCACAGAAAATATTCTATACTCCAAGGGCACCTCCTTACAAACACCTAGTACCAGCGATTGCTGAGGACTACTTGGGGAGGGGCCAGGCTCCTCCTGCCCCTTCCACCAGATCAAAAGAAACCTACCTTCAGCCCAGGATATCTACAATGACCCCTAGCAGGATCTTTTGAAACTTTACACTCTATTGAAACCTGGACGCTGGATCTATTTTTCCTATGCTTGCTCCCTTGCCAATAACGATGCAGCTACTCCTCGCTTAACGTTGTAGTTACATTCTTGAAAAATGCAACTTCAAGTGAAATGATGTTAAGCAAATCCAATTATGTCACAGAAGCTACCTACTAGCAGGCAGCAGCCAAGCAATGCTATAATCAAACATTGTGTGACTCTAAATGAGTATGTGCTCTAATAGGTCAGTGACGTAATAACGAAGCAACGTTAAGCGGGATGATGTTAAGTGAGGAGTACCTGTAGTTCTCCCTTTGTTCTGCCCTTCTAACACCCAGGCTTCTTCTTGTCTTCTCTGCTGTTTGCCCTCCCTCTCAGCAAAAGTGTAATGGGTCTTTTTAAAAACACATGATAAATTCCTCTTGTCACCCTGACAATCTTCCGTGAGTGATGTTTTCTTGTCATATTATGCTTTGCCTTAAAATTTAAATTCTTGGGGTAGTACATGAACTAGTCGCATAGTTTTCCTGTGTTGAGTAAAACAAAAGCCTCATCATGAACAGTTTTGTAGAGAAGTAAAATGGGATACCGTTCCTTTGGATACCAGAAGAACTTCTGGCACTAAGGATAGCTATCTGGTGAACATTAGTAGATGATTTACTAATTTTGGTGACATATTGAGAAAATGGGTGACTTCCTCATGTCTAGCACTTCAGAATAGTGTCTGCTAAGGCACGAAAGCTTGAAACGTGACAGACAACTGTATGTTAATGCAACCTTTTATTGTGAGCACTTTGCAAAAAGTGGAAAAACATCTCCTGGGGGTTTCGAACTTGGCAAATTGAACAAGCGTGCTCACACCAATATGGTAAACTTAGGAGTCTGTAAATAAACTGAAGTGACAGTACTGAAGGACAGTCTGGGATAAAAGGTTATTCTTTATGTTTGGTTATTTTGATTTGGTTGCTTTTGTTGTTGTTGTTGCTATTCCCTTACTCCACCTCTGTAAGAGTATATTTTATTGCTAGTATTAAGCATTGAATCAAGCTGCACACAGATGTCAAGTTCTCACTCGGGCTGACATTCGCAGCACGCAAATTAGCATCAATATTAAATGATAGATAATCACCTCAATACATATATTTGTATATAAGCACGCAGAGTGGACAGCCTTTGCTTCTGGAATTGAATTTTCATCCTTTTGAGAAACTGCAGCACGCTGCAGCATTGCAGGGTCTCCTTAGTTTTGCTTCAAACCAGAACCCTGAGTTGTTGGGAGTTCTAGGTGAGTTTTAATTGAGATTGGTTCAACTTGTGAATAATTGTTGGTTGTTATTAGCTCAGTGGTGAATTCATATATGTCCTTTTAATTATTTTTTGAACATATACCTAGAGGCTGCAATAGACATTGTGCGGGGGGGAAAACTAATCAACAATTGGCATCCACTAAGCTATTACGCAAAGGGGTACAAAAACTCCAGGGTCTAGTAAGGAAACTTATATTTAATATTGAATTATTGTGTTAACCATCTCTCACATTGCGTGCAACTTACTGTTTTGTATTATTAAAAATGCCCCTGTTTATAGATGATGTACGAAGAACAAATACATAGTTGGGGGAGGGAGAAAAGCATGAGCGATCTGTGGCTTAAAGAGAAGCCTTGTGCATGAAACGAGTAGAGACGTTTTTAATCATGGTTACTGCTAGTTTTTTCAATTTTTTTTTAATCTGAATAGTTGAGGGAAAATGACACAATGACAGTTAATTATAACTAATCCTGCAGCACTTCAACACAGACTAATAAGTTCAGAGAGTTCTGCCAGCAGTTGGTTATATCCTCAGGAAGCAACAAGCCTTTGCCTAAAATAGTTTTGTTTGTTTCTTGGCAGGAAAAAAGTGATTTCCTTAGTAAATAAATCTTATATGATGCTGCATTCTTTAGAAAGTCAAGAACGCAGTGAAAGGAACTATGTGCTTTAGCATACGTAGGTTTTAGGATTGCAAAGCCTCTTTCAGAAATGTATTTGATACTGTGTACAGAAGTGCCATTAAGATATGAGACCTATGAGTTGGTGAGAGCCCCGTTTGTGCAAACTGTTTGTCTTCTGTGTGTGTGTTTGGAGAGATGGAACATAAGTTACAGCAGACCTGTGGCAGGAAATAAAAAGACGAGGATTATAGAACGAGGCGTATGTTTTGTGAATGTGGGCTTTGTTCAGTTGTTCACTTTAGGTCTCTCGTTTCCTACACTGTTGACACGTCTGTATGCCATGCAGGCGTCAGGTTTGGGAACTAGAAAAGTTGGAGAGTATATGGCAGTTCTTTGTTCACGAGACCTGTCTGTCATCTGATTCATGGAATGGCATGGCTTTTTTGGCCCTTGCAAGAAAAATATGTTTTGGGGAACAGAGGGAATGAGTACAGTGACCTTCTCTGCATTTTGTGAGGGGTTTGCCAGCTTAGTTTTATGCTTTAAGCAAGTGCAAAGGCTGTAAAAATGTTTGTTTGGAATGACAGCCTAGCTGCTATAGTGATAGGCACATTAAATATGCCCTAGGCAGAAAGGCACCCAGCTAACTGACTTGATCTGAAACGGAAGGAGAATCTGTGGCCAATTTTTGATATAGGAATAAAGGATGAAAAGAGGATTATGGAAGCAGATTCACTCATCCCTAAAAATAACAAACAAAGCAGAACTTATGTTGCACTTGTATATGTACATGTTATATCGACCTTTAAAAATATTCCTTTTTACCTACCTCCCCAGCACTGTATAACTGAAATACATATTATTGTAATGCAACTTGATTAATTTAATGTTAACTTAGTACTTTCCTTCCAAAAAGTTGTACTTTGGGGAATATGTTCCTGTTAATGTACATGTATATTAGATGCATGCAATATAGGTATGCTTATATATAGACACATATCATGTCATATATTTGTATGAATACTGATAGATCTGTCCAGAATCTGAGGAATATAGTGTTTAGACCTTATATTTCTTATCATTATGAAATGTTCCTGGGAAAAACTAAGAATGCAAATCCTTCAAAAATATTCTTGCATTCTGTGTAACACTGCAGTGCTATTTCCGGGGGGCAGTGTAAGACTATGTGGAATTTGATCTAAAGTCAGTCTTATCACCGTGTATCCAGTACCAATGCCCCTGTAAGCGTGGGTTTTGGGGCAAAGGTTGGGATCCAGGTCTGGATCCAAGTGCAATACAAAACTGATAAAATATTGATTGTTGTAGAATGGATGGAAATTCAGACATGGAATGGAATGAATCCTCTATTTGAAGTCATCAACATAATGCCTGGGCATTTTCTACTTCACGTTGACAGAGAATTGAATAGCAGTTAACATCAATAATAAATTGTACAGCGCTCATGAGTGGAGAATTATCCTATTGTAAAATGTGGTTCAAAGCATTTCTGTGTAAGGAGATGGACTCAGGAGCTGGGTCACTGGATGGAGGGCAGCCAAATCTAGTTCAGGGTGGCAGTGAGCGAATGGTTTAGATTCCTCTGGACACTTGCTCACATCCGAAAACTCCTCATCATATTTACCTTCCTGCTAATAGTCCAGGCCAGGCCAGGCATTGACCAGATCTGGAAGGGGTCTGTTCTCACCTCTAAAACTGGCCCCTTTTCCTTGGCCCCAAGTCAGGCTTGAGGCGCACTGGTAGATGCCCACTGTGTGTGGATGGGTAGGAGACTCTAGCATCCACAACATTTAGCATCAATACTAAACTCACACACAACTTTATCTGGGGGAGAAGAAGAGTTGGGGAGAATTTTGTGAATGCATTGATTTTTATTGCAAGCCAGTCCTCAGGTTTTATAGGCCCAGACTCTTGTGTGGGTGCTGGGGCAGGGACGGGTACAAGTAGTCAGGGACAATTCTGCTCTTTAATTTGTGCGTTCTGCAATGAGTGCACTCCTGCTAAGCACCCACAGTCCTGTGTCTCAGCGTGAGATCCATTCCCATCGCCACACTATCCAGTCTGTATTGCCCATGTGAGAAGCATAGAGAGGGGAGTGGTTTCCCCTGAGTTTCTAGATGGTCCCCAAGATTGTGCACAACTTAAGCAGTCATGCAGACAGGCTGTGCTTTATAGCATGCTGAGTCCGTGCAGAAAGGAAGAGACTTGCAAAAAGAGTCAGCTAATTTCAGAGTTGTAGGAGAAGTAAAGTATTGAGCTTGTTAAGCAAATCAAGACTTTGTTGCAACACATAATTAAAGCCATATGAACAGGAACCCTCCAAAAAAGAAACGTACAGTAAAACAAGTTTTGCACAGTCTCCTTCTAAGCCATTGTTAGACTCCAAATCTAACAACTAGTCACCAGTCAGGCCTAAACCCTATTATCCTCTTGTCATCACCTTTGTAACTGAATGAAGTAGTGTTCCCAGATGGCAAAACAACCTCATTTCTATAATGCACAGTATCCCCCATGTTCTGAATTTCATCCCTGATACGTTTCTACAGGAAAGCCCTGCAGTAGTGTATGTCTGCCTCCTTCTTTGTGCAGCAGGACTCCAGTCAGGAAAGGTTAATGGCTTGTGAAATGCTTCCACTTGAAGCTTTCCTTGTTTTGCATGGCAGGTAGAATTCTTGTTCTGTCATGATGGTTGAACAGGTGGCAAACACATTACTTTATGCTGCACTTTGCTCATGTTTTCCCTTTTGTTGGCACCTGGCAATACTTGGAATGGATTGCTCCTTGCACACCAGTACAAAAATTGTGCTTCTTGCCACAGCAACAAGACCATCATAATCACAAACCCCAGGACTCCAGCTTTGAAGATAATTGGTCTTTTCTCAGGGTTTTGTAGAGGCATGATAAATATTTTCTCTTCCAACCTTGGTATAGGTACCAAAAATATTCAATCCTGCTTTCTTTCCACACATGTCGAAGTCAGTCTGGTTAGTACTACTTTGAAGGTAGATCCTGCTTTGGGGCACGCAGGTCAACAGGAGGCAGCAATAGAAGGAGTTTGAGGATAGGAGCAGGGCACAGGTGATCTTAGCATCTTACAGGTGTAAGGGACCTCAAGGATTGTCCAGTCCAGTCCCCTGTATGGATGCAGGATGCACCATCCCTACTCTTTCCCAGACAAATGCCTATCTAGCCTCTTTTAGAAAACCTTCAGCAAAGGAGATCCCACAAGTTCCCTGAGCAGGGAAGGAAAGGAAAGTGCCCTCCACCACTCTGCTTTTCCCCCCTCCCAAGATTAAACCCCATTGCTTTGTGTCTTGCCCTCTGTGGCAAGGGAGAAGAGCTGTTTTCACTCATCTTTATGGCAGCCTTGCAAATTTTTGAAAACTGCCACCTGCCCCCCAGAGGTGTAACAAGCAGGGTCGCTGCCCTGGGCAAACCCTGCAGGAGAGTGGGGGTGAGAGGTGGGGAAGAAAGCTGGAGGGGTACATGTTCTGCAAGTGAAGAGGGGGCAGCAGTCCCTCACTGCTGCAGATGCAGCATGGTCTGCCTGCCCTAGCTGGTGTTTTTGCTGCCAAGGTGTGGACTCCATGGCATGGGAGGCAATTCTGGCACCCTGTTATGTTGGCACCCAGAGCTGGTTCCCTGCTTGACCACACCTTGTTATGCCACTACCCTGTCCCCATCTTTTCATCAAGCTGCTATCGTTCAGTCTTTTCCCACATGGCTTGCATTCCAACTCCTTTATCAAGATTGGGTAACTTACAGACCTTTTCTCTTAGCAAGTTTTGACAACAGGGAAGATATTGCTGACCATAGCACATTAGGGGGGATCAGCAGGCATTGGGGGAGTCACTGTTTCCCCCAGCACCACCAGGAGTGACCAGGAATAACGGTCACAAGCTGGCAGAGGGCAGGTTTAGGTTAGATATCAGGAGGTGCTACTTCACGGTCAGGGCGGCTAGGATCTGGAACCAACTTCCAAGAGAAGTGGTGCAGGCTCCTACCCTGGGGGTGTTTAAGAGGAGGTTAGATGAACATCTTGCTGGGGTTGTTTGACCCCAGTACTCTTTCCTGCCGTGGCAGGGGGTCGGACTAGATGATCTGCTCAGGTCCCTTCCGACCCTAGAAGCTATGAAACTACTAGTGCGAATGGAGCTGTATTAGTGGGAATACAAATAGAGGGGTGTTTTCCAAAAGAATTTAGTGTGCAAATATTCCACATCCTCTTTTGATAGAAGGAACAAAGGTCTTTAAATGCAACTTACGTTATTTTCTGACAGCAGCTAATCCTTTACCGAAACCAGCTGTCTCTCTCACTCTACCTAGTATCCAATATAGTAATTATGTAAGCAAAGGTTTTAAAAGTTTTCATTGCCATTGTAAAATGTTTCCTTGCACTTAATAGGTTTATGATTTATAAAGTTAAAAAAATACTTTTCCTGCTGTAGGATTGCCGTTTGATGGGTATCCTAGTAGGAATTAAAAACAGACTCCTAGCTAGCTTCAGACGTTTTAGTGCTTACTACCTCCCACCAAAAAAGAAAAATCAGCCAATATCAGAAACTCAGAGTAAAAAATGTATTTACTTCCATGTCCACTGTCACAATAAGACCTTATTGGCTCATTTGATTTTTTTCTTGATATCTTGGATTCAGCAGGATACTGTTTCTTCGTGCCATATGGTATTTGTGGATAATGAGAGGGCCAACTGGAATGGAAGTCATTTCTGCAGAGTGACCTTGCAGACACTATTTGATTCAGTAGAAGTGCTATCGATCTATTAAAAATCCTGTCCGTTTGCCTGTCTCCTTCCTACCTACCAGAGAGATCACTAATCAAATGTATGTTCGGGCCAGCATTGCCACCAAATTGTAGTTGGTGTCTTGATCAATCTTTCTGTTAATGGATAAATAATTTCTGGCCTGCAAATACAAATGTTATTAAAGTGAGCATTTGTTAATCTCCATTAAATTTGCCAAGGAGATATGACACCGTGTAAATCATGAATCACTGTTTTCTGTTTCTTCTCTAGTTACACATGATGACACATGGCAGGTCCCCTGTGAATCCACAGAATTGGTACAGCAATGGAAATGCAAGCTTCCCAACGCTGCACTTTGTTCATTAGCATTGATTTGTAGAAGGGCCATCCCCAAGGGTGAGAGGATAGTTGCTTTTTTTTAAATTCTCATAAACCCAGCACAGGAGAGATTTAAAAATAACTCATTACCATAGTTGGAGTTCTGGAACAAACAGGGATTTGTGAACTCCTCAAAATCCACTTTCCTTTCCCAGGTAAGCATGAAAGCCCCAGTAGGTAGAGCACCCTGTGTTTGTATTGTTTGGAATATTTGTCTCCATCTGTACTTTCCAAGCGTAAATCCTTTGGGGTTGGCGTCCATTATCTGCTTGGCTTTGTTCTACTCTACAGTGCCACGTACATCGACTGCAGTGTATAAGCTAGTATCATCACAACAGCGAATGCATTCTTGGAAAAACTGCCACGTCTTTGCAGCTGCTTTATATTGGCAAGGAGCATATGTTCAAAACTTGTTCTCTAGGTAAATTTCTTTAAAAAAGATAAAACTAATAGTTGCAAAACTCTGAGAAGTGCCATGTAAAAACCCACTAAGACCAAAAGAAAATGCAAATATGATTTATTGACTAACTTGTTTGCCTTGATTTATGGAGACATCTTGATTATTTGTGGGTGTAATGCTGATTTTTAGCGACAGGTTTGGGAAACTTTAGAACAGGGATGGGCAAAATACAGCCCGCCAGCTGATTGTATCTGGTCAGTGGCTGCCCCCATGGCACTCCACATGGGACTAAGACCCATCTGTTCCTGCTCGGGGCAGCCTTGCACTCCCACCTGCACCTGCCCTGTGCCTGCCAACAGCCCTGGCCCCAACCCTGAATCCAACCCTGCTCCTGACCCCAACCCCGACCCCAGCCCATGTGTACAGCTTCCTGGCAGGGCTGGCTACTCCCACTGCTGCTGCAGCTGCGCAGCTACTGCTTGGCTCTCCCCACTTCCAAGTGCTCCTCCTCTTCATGCCCCTGCTGCATCCCTCTGGGGATATGAATGAATATTTGAATGAAAATTACACAAACTTGTAGCAAACTTCCTTTACTTCTTATATTACTATTGTTTTCCTGTATTAAAATGTTTCAGTCATCCAAAGAGATAGTAAAAACATTATCATGTGTTTTAGATCACCAGTCACTTGATATGGACATAGAATAGCAAATAAATTGTGAAAAAACAGGTTTGAGAAGGAGTTATTCAAACTATACAGTTGATGCTTACAGATATTTTAAACATATTTTTTACAACAAAATTGCAAAAGTACTAAATGTATAAAGTTTGTAACAAATATTTTGACCACCTTCAAGTTACTAGTGGAAAATTGTTTCCTAGCTAATTCTGCCCTGCATTTTCAGTCCCCAAGGAAAGGGGAGAAAACATAGAGATATACAACTGTTAAATATAGTGCTAAATGCAAGTTCCCTTTTTGTGCTTCAGTTTTGAAGCCCTCTTAATTATTTTATAAGCTTGTAAAGCTGCCTGGGGTAGAGCAGACTGGCTGACAGTCCCTAAGGTACAAGGTGGCAGAAGAGGAAGGCCCCTCGTCTGTCTTCCTGAAGATAGACCTGCCTGTAGTAAATGGCTTCCTGCCCAGTTCCCTTGGATCTGGCTGTTGGACTACGAGGGCTGCCAGAATTTTGCACAATAACAAGCTCCAATCTACATAACACCTGGCCTATACAAACCAGGTCATTATGAACTTGATCCAAGCTGTCATTCAAGTGGTTTTGTTTTTCCCTCCTCAGACTGAGCTAGTAATCTGTAAGCGAATTGGCTCAGTGTTTCCTATTCCTTCTTCCAGCATCCAGTACCCTTTACTTGAGCTCCATGCTGTAGGCCTACTAGACCCACATGGCAAAGATCAGGAGTAGAGAGTAGATCACCTGATTCCTAGACAAGAAAACAATGAATTTAGTGGAAAGACAGGAGGTTGCCAGGAGCTGTAAGCTCCTCCCAGTCTAGTCTGGTTCAGTTCCTTATTTAGCTCCCCCTGCATTTAGTTTCTCTTAGGGTGTAGTTACGTGTTAAAACTAGCACATACCAATGTGTCACGGAGTCACAGAGGTGCCCCGTGATTGTGAGGGTGATTGGCAGAGCTGTCAATCACCCAGGCAGCTCAGGTGCTGGTTGCCAGGGCAACCAAGTGGGTCACATGGCCGGAAGGGGGCAGGGCCAGGCCGTTATAAGTAGCGTAGGCCGGAGCCTGACGCAGTTCCCTTCTGGCTGCCGTAGGAGCAGGAGCTCCGTGGCTCGAGCTGAGTGGCCTGAGTTGGTGGTCGCAGCCTTACTCCACTAACAGGCTGCGATGATGCAGGGAACAAGATCACCCTGACTGCAGGTAGGACTGAGAGCCCTGGCAGGGCTTGGAGTTGTTGTTAGGCGTGTGGAGCCTCTGTTTATGTTGCAGCCAG
>NW_017728949.1:68789692-68793820 GCF_001723895.1 Crocodylus porosus
GTCACAAGTTCAGGGTTAATACAGAGCTGGCCTTAGGGAAAACAGTGCCCTGGGTGAACTTCTATTTTGGCATCCCCCCTGCAAGTCGGTGGCACTGCTGCAGGCAGAGGCAGGTGGGCAGCCTGGGGCGTGAGAGAGTCCAGCGGGGAGGCAAGCTGCTTGCGCTGCCCAGCCTGGCTCCTCCCGAGCAGTGGCTGGCGGCAAGGTGATGGGCTGGGCAATGCAGGCGGAGCTGTCTCCCCGCCACTGTGCCCCGTGCCCCTGCCTACTTGCCTTTGCCTGCAGTAGCGCTCCAGTCTTGGGGGTTGGATGATGCTGTATGTGTGCGTGTGGTGCCTCCTGACCACAGTGCTGAGGGTCGCCCATGCCATCCACCACTAAAGGCAGCTTTGGGTTAATGTCCTCTCTAACGTGCACAGCTTGCACCTGCTGCTGGAGGGCTGGCGAGCAGAGGACATGGCTAGGATCAGCCAAGTCGGACTTGCTGGCTCTCTAGCACATTAATTCTCAGGGTGTCATGGCACCTTGGGGTACATTGGGATCGTTTCAAGGATGCTGTGGGGTATCGCTCAATATTAGCACTGTTAGATGTCCAAACGTGACTCAAGATCAACCCAGAGATTTCAAATAGGAGCACTGGGGGACTATGAATTAGCCTGGAGAAGTGGACTAAGGGTGCCTATCCACACGCTCATTTGCTTTCTAATAAAAACACTCAATTAATTGACTTCTAATTAGAACGTTCCACTGTTGCCTCACAGCCATGTGTATTAAGCCCCCATGCATTTTTAAATGTCTGTGGGAGCACTTTAGCTAAGCTTCATTTAGATAGTGTCCTGCTCCCATTTTTAATACATGTGATGGTGAGCTGTTTTAATAGAATAGCTGTCTAGGAACTGCTTTGATTAAACCCCCCCGAGCACCTGTATAGGCAGCCTGAGCTAACAGGGTTGAGAGGATTGTCACCTGAAGAGGATTCTTTCCAAATTTCTCAGAGATTACTTAGCTCCTTTTCCCCTACCTTAACATACAGACACTCCTATTTTAAGAGCATTTAACACCTTTGAAAGATAATGTGTAACAACCCCCTTCCTCAGATTGAGCAGATATTCAGATATATGCCTCCTTGTTTTTCTTCATGTGTTTCTGTAAGACTATCTCCCTCCAAAAGGCTTTGAAGAACTTTAAAAGCTTGAGGAATAGGAGCCCAGTAAAAACACATGCTGAGAGAAGAACTCAGCTGGAAATAAAGCAGCGAGTTTTGTTTTCTTGCCATCTCTGGTTCTTCTCATTGTTGGCATCACTTACACTAAAGATCTTGTCTTAACTAAGGATTTCAGCTGTTAGTCTCTGGCATCAGCACAGCTTCATTAGTGACATCCCTATTAGAGATAGGCAAAAAGCTGCAATTTGCAGCAGTGCATTTTGCTCCTGGTTTCAACATGGGGAACTTGCACCAGAGCACGCCGTAGTTCTGCACGTGGGAATGCTATGCTGACGCCTGGCGCCTAGTGCTATGCCAAGGGAAATGTCCAGAACTCCTACTATGTTCAAGTGACTGTCTACATGTACTAAGGCTACTCAGGAAAACAAGGTCTCAGGATTTCTCTGGAATGGAGGTGTCAAGCTTTGGCTTCATACTACTCATGAGGAGTGAGAGGATGAGAAGGAGCAGGGTCCTGAATCTGGGTCTCCTACAAGCACGTGCCCCCCACTGCACTGTTATAGTTTGCAGGAGTCTCTCTGACCAAAAATTTCTAGGTTCCTCTGAGAAACTTTCCTAATGGAAACGTTGACAAAACCAATACAATTCTGTGAAAAGTTTCACTTTCTTTACAATCTTAATTTTCCATTAAAAAATTGTCAGAAAATTCTGACTGTTCTACTGTTATACAGATTTGTTTTTCCTCCGGGCAAATGTTCAGAAAGATGTCTGATTTAATTGAAGGACATGCCTCTTTCTCAGAGGATAAAAGTCGCGGCCAGAAGTCAGGAGACCTGGATTAAATTTGTGGATCTACCCTGCCTTTTGTGTAAATTGCTTCATGCCTTTTTTTCCCTACTGCTATGTTTTGCCATTTCTATTTAAATAGCTCTTTGGGCAAGGACTCAGACTGTTTGTTTGTACAGCGCCAAGCACAATAGGGCCCTGATCTCAGTAGATGCTTAAGTAATATAAATAATAATCACAAAAGGACTCTCTGATAGAGTCAGTCTTTAAAAAGAACAAACAAAATAAGATATACCTGGCTCACACAACTCTGTCCTTTACAATGTTGTATAGTGTCCTTGCAGGATGAAAAGCATGCCTAGAGAACTAATTCCTGGAGCCTGGAGAGGTTATCCCTGATGTACAGCTGTACCATAAAGGTCATACATTAAACTTAAGGGGCCTGATTGTCATTCATTTATACCAGCTTCATGTCACTGAAGTCAGAGGAGGTATTCCTGATTCTCACCAGTCATAATTAGGTTCAGACTGTAAGAAATGTGAGAATGGACCTTCAGCAACAAAGCAATAAAATAACTATTAGAGGTGGAATAAATACTGCTATAAAGTCATTGTGTGCATAATCAGTTTGTACTTGGTTAACTGGATGTATCCATTCTGATATCTTGAGATAAGAAAAGGGGTGATTGAGGCTAGAGAAATGGCCAGCAGTACTGACGGTGGTTTTCTGAAAATTTCCAGAAAATATCAGTGCAAATAAAATAAAAGTGAAAAATTTTTTTTCTGATTTAAAAAAACAACAAATTTTTCCTTCCAAAATATCAGCATTCTGCTTTCAGTTGGAAACGTCAGCCAGCCTGCAATTCTGTTGTTGTTGAAAATATAGGGTCAGACTTAAGTCCCATTGACTTTCAAAGTCATTTATGATCCTTAGTCACTTGAGTGCTTGAAAAAAAATCTCACTCATCTGTCATCTTGGAAGTGCCTTAAACACTGCATGATGGATAGTTATGATATTGAAAAAAATATAATATTGTGACTTTATTGCTGTGCTACATATAAAAAATAATGAAGTTCACTCAATATTGATTCATTCATTGGAATTATAACATGTGCAGGGAGAGATTTAACAAGTTCGGTCTATTTAATTCAGCTAACTGATGGGCCAAGGGTGACTCTCTACAAATCCCTCCATCAGGGATGAAATTCCGGACTGTGGGCAGCTCTTTTGTTAAGTAGAACAGGGTTGTCCACCTTGTGGCCTATGGGCTACGTATGGCTCAAAAGGTGTTAAATGGCAGCGCCAGGCTCCCACCCATCCATCGCTCCCCACATTGCTCTGTCTGCAAAAGCAGCTGGGGTCTCCAGGGGCGCAGACAGAAGTTACATTTTTTGCATCATCAGCCCCCTGAAAGCGCTCTACAGCTGTGCCACGACACATGTACGTGGCTGCAGAATGCTTTTAAAGTGGCTGATTGTGTGAAAAATTAACCCTCCTCAAATGAGGTATCAGATGAAGGGGCTGTACTTTAGAGCACCTTGGGGAACTTGTGTTTCCTGGGGTTCATTTGCCCTGCAATTGCCCCTAGGGCTGTCAGCAGGGGGAAGGGGAGTGGGACTTGGGAGAAGAGCAGCAAGATTCCCCCCCTCTCCCCAACATGCAAACATCTGTTGGGTGGGAGGAGGGGGGTGCTTTAGCTCAGGGGCTCTCCACCTTTTTCTTCCTGAGCCCCCCCACAGCATGCTGTAAAGACGCCAAGGCGTACCTGTGGCACAACATCTGTTTTGCTGAATATCCCGTACACGGAGGGCACGGGCATGGGCATAGGCAAGGCATGGGAGGAGTGGGGGCAGAGGTGACACATGAGGGAGCATGGGGGGGCACGTGCCCCCCTGCCCTGACTTACGCAACCACGGGGGGGCACAGGACTGCAGCCAGGCCGCACCAGAACGGGCAGGTGGGACCGTGGAGCAGGGTGGCACATTCCTTGCTGCAGCTGCCAGGACCCCCACACTAGTCCCCTGAGAAGTAATGGACTGGGCGGAGGTGCCGCCCTCACCTCTGCCAGCTACTGCTGCCAGGCGGGTCGGGGGCACCGCGCCATGGGGGGCACTGCAGCAGGGCGGGGAGCCCCAAGCCCGCCTCTGCCCCACGTACAAGTGTGTGTGTGTGTGTG
>NW_017728949.1:68794277-68819526 GCF_001723895.1 Crocodylus porosus
GAGCCTCAGCACGACACGCGCCCTCGCGGGCTCGCTGCCGGGGAGCGGGGCACGGGTGTGCCGGGGAGCGGCGGCGGCGCCGTCCTGTGCCGGCCGGGCGGCTCTCCTCTCCTCGCCTCGGCAGGAGCCCCGCGAGCCCCTCGCAGCGATCCTTCTCGTGCGTATGTGTTTGTAATTCATTCATCAGGGAGAACTAGAATTGAGCTAGGGAGGGGCGCCGAGAACCACGGCAAACTCCGCACCTGCGGAAAGGCTTTAAAAGTGGCGGAGCTGTCATCCCCGGTGTACCTGCTCTCCACCTCCGCCGCGTAGTACTCGGTGGCGTGTGAAACGGGCTTAGAAGTTGCGGTCTGCTTGGTGCTCAGGCAGCAGAGCCGAGCTGCCGCTGCTGGCCACCCGTTCTTCAGTTAGTGACTGGAAATGAGAGACTGCAACGTGCTGCTGACTTCCTTAACCGTGGGTTGCTCAAACCATTGGAAAAACAGGGTTTTGACTTTTGTATTCAGATTTACCCTGGCTTACCACTTAGTCAAATTCAAGCCGCCCAGAATTTTGGTCTTCACCTCTGTTGGAGAGAGCGAAGGATAAGCAGTCTCTCCGTAGTGATTACCGTAGGTTTCTTTCTCCTCCCTGTGTAGTGATTTAACCACTTCTAGAGGGTATTTTAAAGGGATAAACGAGCCCATAAAGAATACTTGTTGCTCTGTGGCTCCAGTTGTTAAACATCATTACCATAATTGTATTTGCAGTGGCTAAATCGGCTAATAAGAGGATTTTTTTAAAGTAGAATTTGAGTTTGGTTTTTAAATGATACACTGTGGCCAGAGATTGTTTTTAAAGTTTGTGAAACGCTGTGAACGTTTATTGATGAGAAGGTGAGAGTGGTGCTGGGGGAGTCGGGCAGGGAGAACCAGATAGTGCGTCTGATAAAAATGGATTTCAGTAAACCTGTTTGAGAAGGGACTTGGTCATTTTGAGAAATACGACTTGTGCGCTTTTCACAGGTGACTGAGGCACAGATAAAACGTAATGGCAATAAAAAAAACTTTTGAAAAGTTTGAACGTTAATGTAAAGAAAGCAATGGGATTTTGAACATTGGAAAAGACTGAAAAGCTTTGTAGGCAGCACAGCTTGTGAAAGAGGTATCCCTAAAATATGTATTACGGTGATCATGAATTACAGTGTTCCTTAGATACAGTACCCCAACTTTTAAATGTAAGAGCTTTCAGGTGTGTCTGCTTTTTAAAAAGACAAGGTATGCTGTTAATTACTACTGTGGCATTCTACTATACAGGTAAGTTAGCTTTATTTGTATCACAGTACTACCCCAAAGCCCCCAAATGAACAAGTCTCTACTGGGCTAGGAATATTTGGTACAACATTTTGGACTCCAGTATAGATTATTGAGACAACATTTTCCCCTCGGATGCACTCCTAAACGATGGTGTTTTATGCTACGTAATAGTGTAATACTGGTAAAAACATAACGGGTGCTCTTGTCTGGGGACTGATAAAGGGTGTGTGTACAAGGTATGACTACAGGATCAGATCCTCAGTTATTAAGTGTTACGGAAATGTTTTTAAAATGTGAAATTGGAGGAATGCACGAGGCAAGGATGATTTTAGGTGCTATCTTTTATTGGACCAACCGAAGAGTTGGGAGGGATCTTAGACAAGCTTTTGAGGACAAGGTTCCTTTCCTCAGCATGGTGCTTTAGACCCAAGGAAGAATACCTTGCGCCTGAAAGCTTGTGTAAGATCTTTCCCGGTATGCAAGGTGTCCAATAAAAGATACTGTGCAAAAAAAGCCTTGCCTCTCACATGTTTGCTGGACTGCTGTGGCTGCAACATCACTCCAGTGCTACGATAAATTCTGACACGGATGATCTATGCAGTTGATCAACTAAACTTTCCATTAGTTAATATTTATTATTTTTACTTGTGATTCTTCAATAGGAGGAGCTAGATTCTGCTGTAAGTCAATGGTAATCTTGCCATCTACTTTAATGGGGTTGGATAATGGCTAATAAAGCATTTAATAAAGCATTTAATAACTTCAGCTTTTCTCTCTAAAGACTTTCTAAACATTATTTCCATGGAAGTAGGGATTGGCTTTAAGGTTTTACTTTTAAACTGTGGTTTTGGTGAGGGAGGTATACATCCAGTCATACGAATAGTCTGTAACTTTGCTCCGATTTTATTATATAATTATAAAAATATTATTAAATCGCCCGAAGAAACTAGAAGAAATCTTATTTTAGCAAAAAAAAAATCCCTCTCAGTGATTATCTTTCAATGTGTTGTAAATGGAAGACCAGATGGATGCTAAGTGTTGAGCTCTGTATGTATGCATTAGGGTGGGCAGTTCATTTGTGTCCTATGATCTATTACTCCTGAATATTTTGCTCATCCAGAAGTAAAGAAATGCTCTTTTTAGTGACTGCCTTCTAAGGTTGTATCTATACTAAAAACTTCTATTATTAAAAGTTCAGCCATCAGGCAGTGGCTGACAGAGCTATTTTCGTGGACTGCATTGACAGTTGGCTGGTATTTTATAACCTCACACCTCTGGGTTGTGTAGGTAATAGGTGTGATGTGAGTAAGCTTCTTGCCATCTTCCATGCCGGTGTTTGGTGCACTAACCTTGTAGGACATACATTTGGGATCCCATCGCTCTTCTCTGAGAATAATGAAAGTTTTGGATTAAATGCCCATTACTGTATCTGTTCCATCCCGTCCCATAATCTTCTCTTTTTGTGCTGCTTATAAATAATTCAATTTTCCTCACTTTGAGCCTACAGTTTACTCCTCTTTGTGTTAGTTTTTCAGTCTGTGACATCTTGTCCTCAAGAGTGGATGCCGACCAGATCACAGGAGCTCCCTTTTGTTTTAAATGCATGGCTCTGTCACTTGTGCTATCACATCGGCTGACGCACAAACTGATCATGCAGCTGTGAAAATGAGACCGTTGAAGAGGAGCGGATGATACCGAGAGTGGGTGAAAATTGCCAGGCATTGCAGGCATTCACTGATCAGCTGCCCACAGTGGAGAAGCAGTTCTTGACCCATGGAACGAGCACAAATGGGTGGCATTAGAGCATGATGCACACCGGGGTTACTGTCAGTGGTTAGGATGTGGAAAACCATATGCCTGGAGTTACGTGCCAAGCTTGCCCCAGCCTTACAGTATAAAGAAACTGAAGTGTGAGCTGCCCTGATAATGAAAAAATAGCAATTATGCTCTGTAAATTTGCTATTCCAGTTGGCTATTGATTAGTAGCAATAGGCTTGGTACTGGAAAACTTGCAGTGGGGGTATGAGGGCTTTAAGCTTGTCCTGCTATACAGGTTTGTATTTCTGAGTGGTATCTAGGAAATAATAAGTGAATTTCCCTAGTGGTGGTAGAGTAGTAGATGGGATTCCTTTCCCCTTGTCTGTGAACAAATGAACAGAAAGAGGTGCTTTCCCACAGTTTTGCAAGCATTGGATGTTTCCCATTATATTGCTGGGTTGTCAGAGACAGTGCGTGATGCTCACATCCTAGGAAGACAGAACTGTTTGAAAAGCTTTTACCCTGGACAGGTGGACTCACAGGCCAGACTGCAGTGCCAGTTGTGGCTCTCAAATACGTAAACTATTCTCTGCTTGCTCATCTCTTGGATGCGTAGACTGAACACTGGAGCAAGGAAAGGTTTAATTATTGTGTGGGTAGGTACAGGATAACTGCCTATTGTACAGTTAGCAGATGAAAAGGCAAGTCTTATGAAGTTAAGGTGGAAATGTTATCTGATTTTGATTAGCCTGAAACAAGGACCTGGAGCCTATCCACCTACTCGGTGGCTGGGGGACAGATTGAGAGCAGTCTGGTTTGCTACGACTAGGCAGCGTTCTGCTTTATACTTCTTGGGTTTTTTTGTGACTACACAGTGATTGCTTGGGTTGTGAACTTTTGACATCAAGAAGTGATTCTTTGGGGCTTTAAATCTATATTGTAGGAAAACCGTGGTTTTCACAAAAACAGCTTTTGTTATTTAGTAACAAGCGACTAACCACTAAAAGGAAAGTGAAAGGCGCTGCTGCTTTGGGCATAGTATGTGCACATGGCATTTTCCCTTATTGTCCACTGGGTTAAATTAAAGGCTTCTTATTGCTGGAACCTGAGTGGGGTGGGATTATATAGTCCTGGTTTGGGCAAGAGGACTTATCCACTCCATACAAAGTCTGTTTGGGAATCTTGTTTTATAATACTTTTGAAGAGCATTCTTTTTTTTTAATTTGTGGACCTATATGTCTTGGTGAATTTGTTGGTGGACCTTTATGGCCTTCTGCTTTTCTTCTGACACCAGTTCCCTCCATTTTCTTGTCTTGTGGGATTAAGAATCGGAGAGCTAGAGATAGCGCTGAAAGCATGTTGTCTCTCTCTCTCTACCTTATTAAGGTAAGCCTTTCTGCAGGTAAGGAAAGGACGGCCCTTCAGAATACCTTGGCCAAGGTCGTTGATAAACTACTAGGCAGATGGGCATTGTAAATTTAAGAGCTTAGCTGGCATCAAGGTATAAGTGCCACAACTCTCCCATACTTTCCCCACACAGAGGTGTATAAATATAGTCTGTTTTACCACTACTTATTTCAAGGCTGTTTAGCGATTAGAGCGTGGCAAGTAGGTAGGAGAAATAGAGTTTGAGGTATGGGTCTTGGGTAATGCAGGGGGGCCAGGCAGGTGTCAGTATAAATATTGTTGAACACTTATTGCAGGCAGTTGGCAATCCTACCAGATATACAGCTCACGAAGGTATCAAAGACTTAAAGCAGCTGCTAGAGATAGTTTGAGTCTCCTGGGGTCGTATGCTGCTGGCCTCTTCATAGATGATACCCTTGAATTAGCTGTAGGCTGGTAAGAGAAGATGAATGTCATACTATGGTGGGAGAAACAAAGCTACTGTTGCTAGAAAAGTGCAGGCAAGGATCATTGCTTCTTTGAAAATTTCAGTGAGATTGTCCCAGAGGGCAAAAATGCTGCCTAGGCCAAGATAAACCAGAAGCTCTGCAAGCGGAGAAGAGTTGTGGTTGCTGGCTAGATTTGTGAGCCCATCAACCTGAGCCCCTGAGCCAGCAACATGCCACTTCTACTTCTTTTCTGGATCTAAGTAGAGCATTTAAGTAATTTGTTTTGGACCTTAAACTAAAAGTACTGTGTTCTGCATTAAAAACCCTGCATCAAATAAACTGACAATGCTATTTCTGAAAATCCGTGGCCTCTCTGAGTGCCCTGTCAATGGATTTTCTTTAGCAGTCTTTTGTGGTGTTGATGTATTTAATTTGAGTGCTTGTGTATTTGTTGCATGCATTTCTTTCTTGGGTTTTAAATCATTTAATTATATTTCCATTGTTTTTTAAAATTTTATTGACTTCCCTGTGAGCCAAATTTTTTACTTTATTCAAAGTAAAGAGTTTTAGTAAATGTGTACATAGGAATGCTTTTTGATTGCTTCCAGTTTTCTTTCTTTCGTTTTTTAATACTGTAATGTTCTTAAAATAAACCGATGACTTTAAAACAGAATTTGATTTTTCCCCTTTTTCTCTGCAGCTGAGAAAAGGCAGGAGGAAAAGGTGGGGAGAATCTGAGGGGGTAAAGGGGAAAGGAATAGGTGTACATTCATGGGCTTTAAGTTGTGTCTGCTGCGGTCCCCTTACTTTTGCAGTAGGTTTTGTCTCTGGGTTGGGTTCAGGTATGTCCAGGGTGGGTGGCACCTGCCAGTTAATTGGAAATGGCCCGCAGCTGCCCATGCACATGCGAGGGCAGGAGTTGCCTTGCTTGTGGCTCCTTTCTGGAGTGGTGCACTAGGGGCAGGTGGAGGACGTGTAGCTAGAGGCAGGGCGAGCTGAGTAGCACCTGAGTGGCTGCAGCTGCGTGGGGAACAGCCCCACCAGGAAGCTGGGTGTGCTGATGGGCTGGGCTGGGAGCAGCATGGTGTGGGCAGCCACAGGTGGGAGCATATGGGGCTTAGCCCCTTGTGGAGTGCCACTGGGGCGGCTGTGGGTTGGGAGAGGGGGTGTGGACTGCACCTGCACCACCCAGGTGAGCTCCGCTGTATGTGCTCCCTGCCCCCAGCTGACTCCTGGGACCTAGCACACAAGCAGCGCCCCCAGGCACACCTCTACCCCCCACTCCTCATACCGTCCCATCCCACAATATACAAGAGTTAGACCTTTTATTTTGAACTTTTACGCAATCATCTCTATATACACTACTCAAAAAAACATGTCAGGACAAAAAATATTTTTTGAAATAAAATTAAAATATGTTATAGTAGATGTTTGATTTTTAGTATATGGCGTTTTTTTGGTATCTATTGTTGTTAAAATGATGTTTTTTTAAAAGATTTTGTGCGTGTGGCCTTTGACAACTCACCAAAATGCGTTAAGTAGCCCTCTAGCTGAAATATTTGCCCACCCTGGCCTACGTTTTTCACTTCCCTTTCCCCATGGCTGGTGTGCTATTTAGGGATGCCTTCCTCGAAAGGTGAGGAGGAATCCATTGTCAATTGCAGCTTGGCTTAAAGATCCCCCTACTCAGTATGACACAAGAAGAGCAGCTTCAGTTTTGTGTTTTTTTTTTCTTTTATGCCTTTTAGTAAGGATGTTGCAGCTCCTTCACGGTTGCCTAGGATAAGGATTGGCTACTGTTGTACACCAGTTTCGACATTTCCACTGCAATGTCTGCATAAACCCTCTTGATTCCTATGGGAATTCTGCTTCCTTCTCTCTTGCAGACTTGGGACATCCCGGGACTGCTTTCCTGTACCCAGAAGACAGCACAAAGTGTAGCTGTAATTTTGTGTAGCTGCAGTAGTTTATTTGCCAATGTGGGCTAACACTTTCCAAACCCATTGAGGGTTATGGCAGCATAGCTCATTTTGCTTCCTGAACAGAAGTTTTTTATTATCAGGTTGATATCAATATAATTGCTTGCACTGTGTGTGCAGGTGGCAGTGGCGGTGACTAATGTTTTAACTGTGGTATTTACCAAAATCGAAGATGACTCTAAATTGAAGGTGATCCTCTGATATTTAGATTCTATACATGGACAATTTATAAATTTGGTATCATCTTTCATGGGTAGAATCTGATTATTGGAGGGTTGACTTCAATTCCTGCCACTGCTCCTTGCCCTGCTGCCCCACAGTCAAATCCAAGGCAAGGGGCTCCTTCCATGTTAAATAAGGAAAAAAACCCTCATTTTGGAATTGGGTAAATACAATGTGTTATGCTTAGCTAGGATAACATTTTTAGCATATATCTAGCTTTTACAAGGGAGGTTCAGGTCTGATTTCAAAATAAAAAAAACAGCGAACAAAAAATGAGTATAAGAATCCCTGTGCTTAGGGGCATGAAGCAACCTCACCTAACAGGAGATAGAGAGAAACTGGTCTTGCAAGTTTGTTATTTCATAAACTACTACTGCAGTATTTTTTGCAACTTTCTTTTGAGCATTTGGTACAGAACAGACTCAGAGACAGGGCATTGTACAAGATGGTCCACTAACTGATTCACTGTAGCTGTGCATTTCCAGGTAAGTATAGATAAAGTGTCTTTAGATAAGGCACCAGGAAAGGAACTGGGCTTAGAGAAAGGTCATGGAGTGTGGAGCTGCAAACAAATATAAAACAAACATATGATTATAGTGTAATAAAACAAAAGCTATTAAAGTATCTTACACAACTTGAAAAGAAAGTACAATGTGCAAAATAGGGTAAGGAAGGTGAATAAGGATTCATTAATAATGCGATGGTCAACAGTATTCAAATAATCTGCATAAAAATTACTTGAAAGCGGAGAAGTGGAGCAATAGGGCTGCAGCATACCTAAATGGAAAATAGAAAGTATACTTCCAAAACAGAAGTACTTAAACAGTGAGTGCCAGGTGACAATACAAGGAATGAAATTATCTGAAATGTAAAGCAGTCTAGCAAAATTCTACTTTTTATTTGCACATTTGTTTGGAGAACGTATTTTTGGGGGGATGGGCAAAGAAAGTGTATATTTTTTTTCCCCCATTTTTATCATTGTCCTGTTAAGTGTGAGTAAGTTTTTAAATACTGCCTGTGATCTAGCTCATTTTTTGACTTGTTCAGCCTTCCAAAAAAGCAATGAAGATGCGTCTTCTTGATGGTCTTAACTCAAATTATGGTAACTGAAGACCTATCTTTAGCTCCAGGAAATAATCTGAATAGCAGGATTTCTGTTCTGTGTAGGGGAAGCAAAACTTTGTGTGTGTGGGTACAACTACACATGTAATTAACGCTATTTAGCTTTACTGCACAGTAATTTACTGTGTAGTAGAAAGGCAGCTCTGGGAAGGCATCTACATGTGCACCCTGTTGGGAGCAGATTTGCTCCTGATAGGATTAAGCAGATCCAGGGAGATGGGTTCAGCCTGGCAGAGGGGATGTTTTTCTGGGAGCTGATGGCGAGTGTGCCATGGATGCTCTCTATCTTCTCTCCCCAGCACTAGTGGACAGGGCACTGTGCCTGCAAGGTGCTCACAGACCACCTCCTCCCCCGCCCCCCACAATAGGGTGCCTGGGTGGCTGCCTGCAAACGTCAGGCCCACAGCGCACCCCCAAGACCACACACACTCTGGACAGTTTCTAGTCAACAATCTTTATTTCTCTCCACCAAAGTATGCTCCCTTCCAAACACCACTGTCCATGCTGCTGTCCCTCGCCAACAACAGCCTCCACCCCAAACCCTAACACCCACCAAAAAAACCCACCTTCTTCCCCATGCAACTGTTTATAAGAGTGTGGTTGGTGCAGTGTCAGGGAGGGATGGTGGGATGGACATGCTTATGGCACAGGGAGAGGTGCCTCTGGTGGCACCACTGTGGGTGTGGACCCTGTGGCAAGGCCGGCAATGGGGGAAGCTGCTGTCTTGCCTATTCCCTCTCCTCCTGCATGAGTCCAGCAGGAGCCATTTGCTCAGGGGCCACATGGCAGGCAGATGAGAGATGGGCAGCAGCCCAGGCGGGTGGACTGGCTCGTGGGGGACCTGGCTCAGCCTGGCTCAGGGGCAGGGGCAGGGGGCCCTGCCTGCTGTAGGCACTGCTGGACTTCTTCCAGGCCTACTGGGGGGCTTGGCGTAGGGCTGCAGGTGGCTGCCAGGTAGCGGGTGTGGCTGGGGCTGGCAGCTGGTTGGTGGGTGACTGCCAAGCAGCAAGTGGGGCTGGAGGTGGAGGCTGTGTGGTAGGCAGCACAAAAGTGACTGCCACAGCCAGGATGGTGTCTAGCATTTGGCGGTCTTCCTCCATGTCCTTCACTGCCCGGGCCCCCACAGCAGCCTGCTTCTCTTGTGCCTCCAGCATCCTCTTGAGGAGGACAGTGTGCCTCTCCTCAAGGGTGAGAAGCCTGTCCCAAAAGGCATGGTCCTCCTGGTCCCTCTCCCACTTGTATGGAATGGCCTGCAGGACTACTGGAGCCCGCATGTGCCCACAGCACAGGAGCCAGGGAGAAGTCAGCAGAGACCCGGGGGTCAGGTTGGGGCTCAGCGGCAACCAGCATGTGCCCACCACACCAGCACACAGTGGCCAGGGGCAGGCATCAGCTGGCCCAGGCCCAAGGGGTCTAAAGGCCAGCCAGGGACTGCTGAAGAGCCATCCCTGTTCCATTGCTGGAGGGGCTCCCAGCCACAGTGCTCTGCCCCTGGCAGGAGGCTGCCCTCCTGCTGATCTGGCTGACCGGGAGCAAATTTGCCCCTAGTTGGTATCTATGTATGCACTACTGCATATTAGGTAATATGAAGTCATTCTACTACCTGTATTTACAGGTAGTAGATTTACTGTGTATTAGCCTATTTTAGCAGTAGCTTAGTGCACAGTAACACAGTAACACTTTATAATGCAGTAGATTAGTTTACTGTGCAGTAAAGGGTCCATGTAGACATGCCCTATGTGCGTGTGTCAAGCAGATACAGTCACTATTCAGTCTGTATCAGAGAGAACTTTGGGTCTCTACTTAGACATTTGTTATCTGTAATGTGCTGAGTTTTGGCTGTGACTCTTGGAACTGACTTTCCAGCTATATTTTTTGTACCAAAAATAAAGACCAGAATAATAGAAATTGCCATTATATGAGAGAAGTGTTTCCTGGCTGTAACATATGTTTTCTAAGATAATTGGAGAACTATAGGCTGTAAATAGCCTATGTTTAAAATATTTCAGATTCAATAGAGCTGTTTATAGTAAATATATTTAATTTACCTCGTTTATCATACTTTTTCATAGTTGCAGTCATAAACCAGTGTACCCACTAATAACAGAATATGTACTGCTTGAATCTGCTGTTAGTATTGCAGCATTTTGTGGCAAGTGGCATTCTTTTAGTGAAGGAAAAGCTTTATTTTGGTTTCTTTTAACAAGTGTGCTGTATAGACTATGGCATTCCCTGGTCTGTACAAAAAACAGCAGGAAAAAATGCACCAAGATTTCTTGCCAATATTTTGTGAATTGACAACTGTTATTTTCATAAGGTATTCTGAAACGGATATCAAAAAAACGATAAATATTTCCATACTTGTAGCGAGTTACACTCTGATTATAAGAATATTTCTCACTGGATGAATGTCACAGGAGAAAAACTGTCAGTCTGTCTTTATAATATGGATGACTATAGTTTTCCCTTTAGTTTATAGGATTAAAGTTCCACTTTAGGAGTTAGCGTTTTGAGTCAATCTGGTTTCTTTTGTTATGGTTTATATCCATTCTCTAATGGATTGAAACAAAACCTTGTTTCCAAGCACTTGTCAACTTCAGCATAATTTTCTTAGAAAATAAACTGAGGTATGTTTTGAGTTTTTTCAGGAAAAACGGTATTTGTGTTTTGGTTTTATCTGAACTAGATTTCTACCTCACTTTTTCATTGGGCACCAAACCAAAAAAAATCCTTATTTCCCTGGCTCTAGCTCTGCAACAGTTTGCAAACGTTATCTGTGCATTATTTTTTGTGTGCGTCTGTGTGAGAGAGTGGTTTGTTGCTGATGATTTTATCCTCCTTAATTAAACGTTCTACATTACTCCTTTGAAGTGGAATGGATGGCACTTACACTCCTTGTTTCAAACAGTCCTTTAAAAAATTCTCAGTTTTGGTCAAGCTATGCCCATTGCCTTTGAGGGGACAGATATTTGACTGTACCCTGTTAGAGAAAGCTTTTGTTGTAGAAACTACTGTAGGATTTTCATATGTTTATACAATATGCTTTTTTTTGGCTCAGCATCTACAGACTGACTTTAAGTGTTTGGGCAGTGTAATGAAAAAAAATCAGGCAAAATGTGTAACGGGAGAATATATTGCTCATAGGCCAACCTGTTTGAAGAATGAACCGATAAAAAGAGGATTTAAGGTAACAGTAAGATAAATTCTTGGTTCATAGACAAGGAAACAAGAGACGTGTTTAAAATAGTAGAAAATTGCTTATGCTAAGAAGTTTAGAAAGATGATGGAAATTTAGTATGTGAACAAAAAAGGAAGATGTATGAGTGACAAACAGAGAGGTGGCAGTAGCTCAGAGCTAAGATGAGCTGTGACAGGAAGGTGTTATGGTGAATGAAAACAGAAGAAAGAAAAGAGACAAACAAGCGAGCTGATATCAAGAAACTGATTGGGACTGTAAATGTGTTCAGAAAGATCACTGGATTGAAACCACTGAATGACAAGGATGGAAGAAAAAGCATGAAAAAAGACATGATGCAGCTATGGTTTTAGTGAGCTGCAACAAAAGGCAGAACATTTTATGCCAGTCAGCTCATGATTTGAATTGAAGCCAGGAAGAGGAGGAGGAGAAACTTTAATGAGCAAACAAACACGATGGAAAGAGAATGGGAGAAGGTGTTTATAAAAAGCCTTCCAGCTTTGTGTACGATTATCACTGCTGTGCTTCAATATATCAGATGGATTTTACCTGATTACATCTCCTCATACCAGATCCAATGTTGGCAAGAAATGTTCCCCCCCCGCCCCGTTTGCACCCCTCCATTCCACATTTACCAACCCCAAAACAACCTCTTGCCCCCAAATCCTCCTAATTGTATCTGCTGTCGCCTTAAGTGCCTCTTCCCTGTGTGATGCTACACAGTGGGAATGTCTGAATTTAGAGAGGTCCCTCTTGGTTTAACTAAGTGTAAATGTACATCAGGTTAACTATTTTTGACTACTTCTGCACTGCTGTTCCCCTTTTATTAACTATCAGGCATGCTGCAAAGGCCATATTTTTATCTCAGATGGGTAAGGATTGATGGGCCATGGCAATGGTTTGATTTTTGAGGGGTCTGACCAGTGTGCTATGGACAGTTTTACTTGTTCCTTGATTAGGTATTTGACACTAATGGGAGACAACAAAATAAGTATTGTGACTTTTGTACTAGAAAAGAAAAAGGATTAGGCTTTGATATGAGAAGATTTCCAAAGATAATGATGTGTATTTTTAGTTTAGCTCATAAAGCTTCATCCTTCAGCAGAAGCATTTTAAACATTTAAATTAGACAAATTAGACTAAGGTGAGCTAGAGAACTGTTTGTTTTAAATCGCAGGTGCTCTTAAGGAATATTCCTAAATGCAGGAGGACCAGGAAGACGAGAATGTACAGTTGAGGAATATTAGGAAGAGAGGGAAACTGGAAGAAGAAAGGTAGGTGGTAGGAAAAAAAACAGAACTCAGAATGTTTGAGCATAGCCAATCTGACCAATTTGTCCCTATTACCTTGTTAATAATAATGACAGTAAATGCCTTGCTCTGCAAGAATAAATGGAAGATGAGGGATGGCGGTAGAGGATTGAAGACTCTTACTTATTAGGTTTCTAAATGTTTTTTGGAAAGCTAGTTTCCAGAAATAGCTTTAGATGCTAGAACCTGTGGATGAAAGAGCTGGAACAATTTCTCTGTGTTTCAAAAGGTATAGGTATGGTGCGTGGCCCCGTAGGGGTGAATTTTGGAGTGTGCATTTGAGCACGAAGACATGATCGCTTTTCCAACAAAGGAGGCTACTGAATATTCAGAATTCATAGGGATTCATCTTTATGATGACATAAATACCTGCTGTTTTCTGCTATACTTGCAAAGTAAAGTTGGAATAGTCCTATAGGGACTAGTAATTAGAGATCAGACTCTTTAAATGACAACATTAATTCTTTTCTTTAAAGGATAAAGGATCAAAACACTAAAGGAGTCAACTTCTGTATTTACTTGAATACTCGAGGTTTTTTTCATCTCAGTTGGCATGGGGGGGAAAACCCCTCATCTTATTGCATACAAGGACATTTCACTAAATACATTGCCTGTTGTTAAATTGTTGCCAAAAGCAACATGTGCTCAGTAATGGAAGCCAAGTATGAAGTTGATTAAATGCAGCCAACACTGAGTATGGCTGTAAAATGCATGGTCCACACGGGGCAAATGTGCTGATGGGAACCTACCACAAGAATAGGTTAATGTAGCTCGTTTGAATAAGACATATAGTAGTGCTCATTAAGCACAGTCTGCTTCACCATGGACTCTTTTTCAAGTCATGGTGAGGCACAACCTTGCATACAGTTTACTCCAGCTCCTTCTGCCATCCCCTTCTCTCAGCCTGGTGCATATTAGTTTGGTTCTGCCCTTCATGAGGCGAAGTCAGACCAGATTGCCCTGCATCTTATCTGGATATACATTTTTGGAGCATCCCAGGACTTGTGACGGCAACACCTGGCTCCAGTCATGAGTGGGGGCTAACATGGATCCTTTGTGGAGAGCATCTGGAGTGCGCATACATGCTGAGTTGTAGGGGGGCAGATCGAGGTCTCCACGATGAGAGAAGGAGTGGTGCTGGGGCAGGGGCAGGAGCTGCCCAGCTGGGGTGGGGCTAGCCAGGGCTCAGGATGGAGCCATGGCTTGTCCGGGCGGGTAGGGGAGGGGGTGACTCCTGCCACTATGCAAACCCCAGGAGGGCATGTGGGGCATGTGCTCCCAGATCTGTGTGCGGGGTGAGTGCGGGCTGCTGCTCTGGGCTGGGGCCAGGGCCAGTGCTGGGCTCTTCCTGGTGGGGGAGCTGGGCCAGACTGAACTTGGGGTGGGTGGTGGTAGTGGTAGGAGCAGGGGCTATGGTGAATTTTGGGGTGGCTGTAGGCCCGCTACCCCATAGTCTGCCTTCTAGCACTGCCACTGCCTGCCCTGAGCTCAGCCCCAGCCCAACCCCTCTGCTGGGAAGAGCTTGGCGCAGTCCTAGCCCACAGCAGCAGCCCGCCCTCACCCCATTTACAGATCTAGGGGCATGCCCTCCTAGGGTACGCGTTGTGGCAGGAACTGCCCCACCCCACTGGGCCCCCCAGACAAGCCACTCATGGCTCCATCCTGCGCCCTGCCCTGCCCGTGCAGTGCCTGCCCCAGCCACGCTTACTCCCTCACTGTGGGAGGTCTCAATCTGCTCCCCACCATGCCCCTTCCCTCCCCTCACCCCTTTCCCCACACAGACTTACCAGCTGGATACTGCTCTCCACACTGCTAGGCTGTGCTCCTGGCTGCCTGCATCCTGCAGCTGTGGGCATGCACACAACATTTATCGGCCACATCATCCAAAAAAGGCCAATTGCTGATAATGTCCTTATATCAGTGCAGTGCAATATGGGACCAATGTATTGGTGCAGCTCTAATTACAAGCCTTTGGGTTCGGACTAATGTTATACATAGTTTGTACTACATATAAGTAGGTGTCGAAGTACTGCTCAGCAGTGTGTTTATGGAGTACCTGTGCTAATAGTTGCAGCAGTTTAAAAAAAGGTGATGTGCATAAATTCTGGATGATCTAAGTCTATAGATACTGTATGCAAATTGCTACAGCCATGTTTAATTTCAAGGTTATTGTTTCCAGATTTGCGCCTTACTTCCACATGCTTAGGGAGAGCAGGGTCTGACAGTAAGGAAAGGGGGAAGGGGCTGCCAGGGGAAAAAAGTTGGGGGAAGCAGAGAACAAATGGCTACTTGGCTTCCAAGATTTATTTTCCCTGCTGTAGCAGTGACAGGGGGGCAAATTCAATGTAAATCTCCAATAATTAGATTTGACCTAGAAAATTACAACATAGTTATAAATGTTACTTATATAGAATTTAATTTTGGGGGGTGTCTTATAGTCAGGGTTGTCTTCTATTTGAGTAAATATGGTAAATGTAATGACAGTGGTAATGACCAGGAAACAATAATGGAGTAGTAGACTAAATAGGTGTATCTGAATTACTTCAATTGGCAAATTGCCCATTACTTCCATCCCCAAGCAAGTTGAGCATAACTTGTACATAACTTAGACTGTTATGAACCAGGTACCTTAAGTACTCATCTTTTCCTGCAGCCTGCTCCCTGTACCCTGCTGCAACCTGTCTTGTGCCGGCGGGGGATTGGTCTTCTGCTGCTGTTTTCTAAGGTTTGGATCTTGATTGTGTGCACAATATTTGCTGCCTCAGACTATCCCTCTACATTGTAAATAGCTTCTGAAGAGCACATGTTTTCAATTCAGAGGAATTTTATTGTAATCCTGTTATCCTGCACTAGAACTCTCCATCCCCTTTTGTAAATGATGTCCCATTTGGCTTTGTATCTGGTTATATGATTATTATAAATTGTTTTGCACTGCCTGCATGTGGTGGCTGTATTATTAGATATTATTGCTAAAAGCCAGGATCTCTCGGGGTTTGTGAACTAAGTTTATGAACTACTAATGTATATTTCTTTTATATTGTTGAGTTGCTGTAATTATTTTAGGAGGCGGTATGAAAAAAATACAACTACTTAGCAAGCCAGCGATGTATGTGCTACCTCTAGTAGAATTTGAACTAAATCAATAAATAGATGGCAGCATTAAAGGAACTAATGTTTTAGGAAATTTGTATTTTTTTGCGGATGTGGTTCCACATAGTTACCTGATTTTGGGGGGCTTAGTGACACACACATATTACTACACTATTTTTGGCCAGGGGATGGAGGGAGTAGCATGTACAATATTGTCCTTCTGCTGGGCATGGGCCTCATTGTCCCCATGTTGCAGAGAAACCTGATAAAGCTGCATGCATACTAACTGCTATAGTTAAAGTTGCTCAAGAATGTTCATTTTAAAGGGCAAATTTGTAGATGTTCATTGTTTTGTCAAACTGTATCCCTTATTTATAAGGGATAAATGATATTTCCCCCTTTTTAAAATTTGAACAAAACTGTATTTTTTCTTCTTGGGGACTGAAATGCGAGTGTGGGGGAAATGTGGACTCTTGCAATCATAAGTATATTTTGATGCTTTTAAAAACTATTTTAACTCATTGGTAGCAGATGGTTTTTCTACAGATCACAGGTATACCTATAGTTGGACTAGTAACATTTTTGATTTGACTGAGTTCAGAACTATTTAGAAAAACGAACTTCTCACATGTGCTACTTTTTGAGAGATGAAAGAATTACCATTGTTCCACCAGTAATGCACAGCTAGGCTGATAAGAACTTGTTGACTAAAATATCCTTTAACATTTCATGTGTGTAATATTTTTATTCTGAATGTTTAGGTACTTGGAGAAATGTGTAGGAATATGATTTGAGAGGGTGTGAATGGAAGACGACAAGTTTGTAAATGAGCCCTGTCTCGTTCTGTATGGCATGTAATGGTGTGTATGGAATAAGTTCCTGGCCCATTACACGCTATGTAGGAAAATGTGTTCTATTTTTTTCTAGCAAACAGTTACACATGATAGCATTTCCTTAGGTGCCTGGGTTTTTACCTTATTTAATTTTTTTCCATTTTGTGAAGAACAAACATGCATGCATTCTGGGAAGCTGCATTAAAACTTGCAATAAAAGTATTAAGTATGCAAAGTCTTACATTCAGATCAGGAAATGCGTGATTTAAGGTTGCACAGGATCTGACTTTGGCACATACGTTTTCAGTTACTTGGCATACTATCTGTTTCTTTTGTTGCTCAGTCAAGACACAGGTTAGATATGAGTGGAGCAGATTTCATTCTTATTTGCCATGTAAATTTTGAGTATGCCGGTGAAAAGGTTTGGATGACATGCATTGTATGAAGCAGGGGATAAAAAATCTATTTCCAAAGAAAAATACTTCAGACTCTGAAAATGTCAAAATTAGGGCTGCCCATGCAGTCTTTCCTAATCCCTTATGTCCTTTTTATTATAATAGTTTTTTCTAAAATACTGTGTAAATATTTACTATTATTCCACAAGAACCTGTTTAATTCAGCATAGGTACAACTTTTTTGTACCTTAACAGTCTCGTGGAAGCAACTGGGATTATTTGGCACCTTTAAAACCAAGCAGATGCTTGTTTTGCTGGATCAAGGTCTCAGTGCAGACAGCATTTGGTGTATGAATTTGCTGTTTAACGTTCTTAATGTAGATTGTATATTTATACAGATTTAACAATTCTGTGGTTATAAAATTGCTCAAAATATGAATACTTACAGTTTCAGTTGCATTCTCAGTGGATCTAGCTCCCAGCAAGTTCTAGTTGGTGGGGTTTTAAGTAGACACGCAAGCTGATTCCCCAAATTATTATGCCAATATGTTCACTTGGCATAATTATAGACAATCCTGGCATTCCTGGTAAGAAAACTCCATGACCAGGCAGTTTTTCCCCTGGTCTTTAGAGAAGTAACAGAAGCGTAAATGTCAATTTTCTAAAAAATTTCAGCGTAGCTTCTTAGATTTTGAAGATTTAGCCTTATACTTTAAGGACTACAGTAACTAAAGTCTGCCTTTTTAATTATACTTGTAGTTTTCTGGGTATTAGTTTTCTCAAGACACCTTCTAGTGTTATACTCTAAACGGCAGGGTTTTTTGTATTCTCTTCAACAGATAAATGATTAATGGTATCAACACTGCCTTCTGGATCACCTTGTAAGAGGTCTCCTTCATCAATCTGGCAAGGGGATTGTATGGCAGTTTGCACCCTAATTAGGGTCCCCATCTGGGGATGTGCTGTTTAACAGATTACTTGTAGTTGAAGTACAGTCATCACAGATGTAGTTAACCATAGAAGTATTTGACATTATGTTGCAACAATTAGATTTTCTTTCTTGGAAAAATCAAGTTCATATGAACAGTACAGTGGAGAGCAAATGTTTGGCTGAAAATTAAGTCTCTAACTTAAAGGCTTAATAACAAGAATGATGCTGTGTTTCTAATCTTTCATTCTATTCCCTTCCTTTTCTTGTGGTTTTATAGACAACACAATAGCCACCAAGAAATTATATTCCCAATAAAACATTAATGTATTCCTCAGGGCAAAACAAAAGTAAATCAAAGGTGCTTTTATAGATAAATTTTACATTGAACAGTTTACCCCAAATGGAACACATTTTTTCTACTTTGTCTATCATTATCATTGGTTTTATTCTTGGTTCTGCTGCTTTGCAGCTCCACTAGGAAATCGATGCTCCTTCTTAAAATAGGGGCATGAAACATAGCCCATGGAGCCCTGTCATCTGGCCTGTGGGGCTCCTTCAGGGGCTGGGAATTTGGGGGCAAGGGGGTAGGAAGGGGATGAATGCTGGTACTGCTACTGGAGGTAGGTCCACATCAGCCCACAGGGGGCCTTGGGATTTGGCTCTGGCCTGGGAGGCCAAATGGGTTTGACGTCCCCTACTTTAAAGGGTTTAGAGTACTTGATCTTTCACTTAAAATAAAATACCCGATCCCCTATATGAATTGAAGCATACTGATAAGGATTAATTTGTCTAGGGTATAATGAGATGCAGGTTCGTATTTGTGTTTTTGGCACTATGTAGGTCACGCAGGGTTTGGAAGTTTTCTTGAGATGCATTGCACTGTACACTCCTCTTGTATGTGATGTATGTTACAGTAATCAATATTACTAAACCTGAGGAGACAGGATCTAACACAGGATGGCAGGTATGTATGAGTGTATGCTCTGTGGGCATTTTTAATGCATACTATACTTTAGCTTACAGGCTTCCCTGGTATCTTGCTTTTATTTTTAGCCACTCTTATTTCTATTATTTGGTTCACAAAACACTTTGAGAGTTTCACACATGATAGAAGAACAGAATATTAGTTGGGTCCTACCACGAGAATCCAAAAGGAGAATGATGTCCTAGATTTTCAACTTGGTGAATGCTACTTTTAATAAGAGCTGCGTGTATGTATGTCTGTGAGTCCTTTTCAGTTGGTGTGTTTCTAGTTCTGTAATACAGAACCAAGGTTTTTCAGTGGAAGAGCCCTACAGTACTGATAGAAATGAAGAGAAACATGCAGCCCCCAGGTAGATGACACTCACCATGTCTACACTTGCTATTAATGTGACATAGCCTGGGAGTGTGTCTACGCATGCACCCTGTTGGCAGCAAATCTGCTCCCAACAGCAGCAACTTGGTATAGGGTTCCACTAGGAAATCAGTGCTCCTTCTTAAAATAGGGGCATGAAACACGGCTCATGGAGTCCTGTCATCAGGCCTGCAGGGCTTCTGCAGCAGCCAGGGGGAGCTCCAGGCTCCCCTAGGGTGCTAGCCTGGGGGTTGGCAGGGGGCACAGGGACTGGTCCAGATGCACATGGGGCCAGGAGACCTCTGCCAGCTGCAGCCATCTCCTGCCCTATTCATATCAGGAATGATCTGTCCTGGCCCCATGCATGTTGGGACACAGCTGCCAGTGAGCCCCATGTGGAGTGTGGATTCCTGACAGGTCTTGGCCAGCCCCTTGCTGGGTGGGGAGTCCCTGCCCAGAAGGAGGCTTGCCGGCAGCTGCCCCACAAGCAGGACAGCTGCTGGGGAGCCCCTGGCTGAGCAGGGAAACAGAGAGCTCCCCAGTCCCAGCACTGCTTGGCTCCCGGCTCCTGTGGGGAGCCAGGAGCCGTGCAGTGCTGGGAGAGGGGGAGGTAGAAAGTAACCTTGTCCCAGCCCCGATCAGCTCCTGGGGGAGCTGGGAGCTGAACAGTACCAGAGAACTTCCCTGTCCTCTGTGGGCCCCTGCTGGTTGGCTGACTGGGGGCAAGTCAGCATCTACATGAATGCTACTGTGCAGTAATTACTGTGCAGCTAATCTAATACCTGTACATACCGGTGCCATATTAACTGTGCAGTAGTTAACTGTACAGTAGTGCTCATGTAGACGCTGACTTGCTCCCAGTCAGGCTGGGGGGCCACAGGGGCCAGGAGATGACCATATTTACAGGTACTAGTTAACTGTGCAGTAGACTAATTTACTGGGCAGTAAATGCCATGCATGCGTAGATGGTGACGCTTTACTGTGCAGTAGATTAGTCTACCACATAGTAAAGTGTCTTGTGTAGATGAACCCGCTGTGAATCTGAAATCTCCAAGTGGAATTAATTGACTCACAGCTACATTATTGAGCATTCAGCTTATGATAGCCATCTAGAGAACAGCCAGGTCCTGGCCCTCTTGTCTGGTGCACTCTAACTTGTATTGGTATCCCTTCTGCATTTGGAGAATTGGATGCCTTTTTGTTTTTCTAAATCCTTTCTGAAAATGACTCTTAGTCCTATCATGGTCCAGTCAGTCAGGACCAGGTCCACACAAGGAGGCTTCTAAGTTCTGTTGATTTCAATAGGAATTGAAGTTACATGCCTCAATATTTTTGCCTTTAATCTCTTTATGTTGCCAGACTGCACCACAGGTGCCAGAAACTTCATACTGGAGTGAAAGGGCTTTGAGGGAAGCAAGAGATTGGACCAATGAACCCTGGTTTGGGGTAGATTCATAGAGTTTACACACATTTGGTACCAAAGAATGAAAAACAAGGACCAAAGAGTTGTGATAATGGAAGTTTTGTATCGGAACCCTTGACCTTTGTGTAACAGCTGAAGTAGGTACTTGTCTAATTTCCCCTCCGTTAAAATTAGAAAAATACTTTTCTTTTCTGTTGAGCGAGACTACAGCCTTGTTAGAGAGCCACGTCAGGCTTTAAGGCCTGGAATGGTCCTTCTGAGAGGTTTCTTCTATGCCGCTGAGCATGGCTAACCCTGACTACCAATAGCAGTAATGAATGAAAGGGGGAGATACGTGAAAAGATTATTATCCTCTTGCCCTTGAAACAGGAGAATGCTTCTGCTCCTCACTTCAGGTTTGTATATTTTCAAATTCTGACTGGGTGGGTGATACTCTTTCTTCTGAGTTTTCTTCTCCATTATAACTTCAGGAATTGATCCCATCAATATTGTTATATTGAGAAATGCCATGTACTCTACAGTAAAACCACTTCTGAGTCAGCGTTTAGAATGGCCTGGTTTTTGTGATTGACCCTGTCCTTTGACAGCATGATCAGTGGAAACTCATGACTTAGTTTTCTGATTTTCCTTTTCTCCAAGGGGAGGGGAAGATTTAGCACCTGTTTCAATCAGGGATGGTCCCAATCACTTGATTTCTTGTTCTTTCTAGTAAAACTAAAGGTTGTTCAATTTTTCTTTCCTGTTTTTTCCTGCTGTTAAAGAGAAATTGCAGTGTGTTCTTCATGGCCCTTTCAAATGTGGTAGCAACATGCTTTGGTTTTGTGTGAACATTCATCACACTTCTGTCTGCAGAAACGGTTTGGAACAAATGATCCGGGTCTTTGTTGATATTACATGTATTTCATGTTCTTTTCAGCAGTGCTGCTTGAGCTGCTTATTTGCACTGCAATGTGACATCATGAAATAACGCATCTTACTCTGATTATGCATATTAATTACCAAGTGATGCATTGACTCGTACTTAATTTGAGAAAGTTGAGTTTGGTGGATTTTTTTCTCTTTTAGGGTAAATGTCTGGTAAATGGAAAAACATTCTCTCCTGAAATATTTTAGCAAAAGGAAATTTACTGTAGCTGAAGTTTGTCTTGGCTAGAAGCCTGAGAGACTTAAACATTTGCTGTTCCTTTTACTGTTCAAACATGTATAGCAGATCTTGAGTTAGCAAGCAATCTGTCAAGTGGCTATAAATCACTATTTTGTGTAAGAGTTATTGAATAGATTAAAAAATCAGATGTTTGTCACATCTCATCTCCGGAATTGAATGTTTCAGATCTTCCAGGGGCATTTCTGTGCAGCCAGTGATCCTGTGCTGTAGTAGAAGATGCCTGACTCAGTAATCATAGAACAGAGATGCCATCCCAAAATTCATAATTGAAATTTAGCTTTTAGATTAACTTTGTTAACATGCTGTTGGGCAGGAACGGGTGTTTAGAATCCTCTTGGGTTTGAATGCTGAGTGCCAGAGTAGGCCCTTGCAAGTTTATTGGATTGAATCTTTATTTAACTGAGAGAATTCTTGTAAGAGCCCCCAGATTGACCAACCTCTTGTTTTTAAACCTATTTGTCAAAGCCATACGTCTGTACTATAAACATCCCAACTGCCTCCCTGTCCACTGGCTCTCCTCATCTTCCCCAGGACCACAGATCCCTGGTCACTGCCCCCTCTTTCCTCCCCACTGGCTTGCCTGTGGTCCCCTGTGCTCTGTCCTGGGAGCAGGCAGGGAAGGGTTAATCTGCTTGCCTAGCTACAGCTGCTGCTCTCTGGATGGGCTCAGCCCTGAGAGCCATGGCAGCAGTGGCTGGGTAAGCAGGTTAACCCTCCCCTGTCTTCCCCCTAGGACAGACAGGCAGCTACATGTGGGCATGAGGAAACCCTGAGGAGCAAGGGGGGAGCCCCAGGGGTGGGGGGGAACTGGGGAAGCCCAGAATGGGGGGGATTCTTACCTTTCAGTTTTGCAGAGCCCTGCTGGCCTGAAGTGTGACTGCTTCAAATTTAAGTTAATAATAATATTCATTAACATTTGTGTGACTTACAGTAGGCATTTCTACCCAAGACACTAACTGTACAGTAGACTAATTCTACTGTGGATTAGTGCACCCCAGGAAAAGCCATGCAAATGTGCTTATGCACAGTAGAATTAGGCTACTGCACATTAGCATCTTGCAAAAATTGTGTGCCGGTGGTGCTGAGCAGTAGTGCTGATTTACAGCGTGTTTAGTACCTGTTATTACAAGTACTCAACAATGTGCCATAATTATGGTGCATTAATCCATGTGTAAACATGTCCACTGTAAGGTGTAACAAGGCCCTAAGTTAACCTTTATAGTTAGATATGAACTTAAGTGGTTTGAATGGTGCATATCAGTAAATTTGCTGTTTGTTTTACTTTCCTGTGTTGTATATTGCGTAACTATTTTTTAGTGTGGATGTTATCCTGCAAGATATTCATACATTTTGTTTGTTTAGTATCGACGAGTTTCAGTCAAAAATCTTGAGCATACCTCCTTTTGCATTTCTTTTTGAGCATTTCTCAAGTTTTCCAGAGTTGTGGTGTTGGGAGACTTCTTGTAAATGGTTAACGCTGTCCTTTTGTTCTCAACCAGTGGTAGAAGGGTTTCAGAGTGCTCCTCAAACTAGTCTGCATTTTTCTTGCATTTTTTGCCAAATGCTGTTAGAGCAGCATAGTATGTTAGTTTTTAAGCTTCCTCAAGCCTCAGTGGCTGAGTTATGTAAAGTTGCTTTCACAACTTCTTCATTAAATAGTCTGCATCTTTCTGTGTCTTTAGTTTGGCTGACATCAACCTGAGACAGCCTGGTAGTTTTGCTATGGTGGATCTTTTTGGCATTGATTGTGACTTTGCTTCAGATTAAGGCATGGTCATTGTCACAGCCAGCACTGTGATAAGACCTCGTGTGCAGGATTTCTTTCAGTACTAGATCTAGTTGGTGCCAGTGCCCTGATCTTGGATATTTCCATAGTGTCTTTCTTGTGATTTTTCCCTGTGAAGTAGGTGTTGGTAACGCGTAGATTTGGACTTTCACAGATTTCAAAAGTTGTTGGCTGTTTTCATTCATATTACCAATTCTGTGTTTGCCCAGAATACCAGGCCGATTCTCAAAACTACATCCAACTCTTGCATTGAATTCACTGAATATTATAATGGTTTAATTTCTGTGAGTTTTCTCAATCTCTTCAAGTTGTTGCTCAACATTTTTTTTTGTCTTTATCTGTGGCTTGAAGGTGATGGCCACCAAATGTACAGAGACATCAAATGAGCAATTGGTCCAGTCAAGAAGAAAACAAGTCTGCTGGAAAACTTAAACAGAAATGTCATTACTGATAAATCAAAACAACTTGTGAATTAGATTGAACACTATGGGATTCTATACTCCAGTTAGTCAAACATGAAGATCTTGAAGGTTTACCACAGTTTGAAGTTATGATGGATTTGGACAATGAGCCTACATTAGAAGATTTACAGAAAGCTATTAAATCGACTCCTGGGAACAAGGCATCGGCAACGCCTGCTTGCCTGCTGAAATGTACAAATATGACAATGATGAATTACTTTGAAAGCTCCATGAAGTTATGCTGATCTACTGGCAGAGCGATCCCTAGGGGGTGCAAATTGGGGACCTTCCCCAGGCCCCGTGTTTTGGGTGGTCCTGCAGAGCTGGACTGGCTTCATGTCTGGCCACTTGCCCCCCTTCCTGCCCCCACCCTGCATCTGGGCCCTGCACAGACTGATTTTCCCCGGGTACCTGTGGTCATCTCTGTCTGTTGGAAAGAGGAAGTGGTGCCATAAGCAAAGATGAATGGGTTTGTACAATTATACAAAAACACGGGGGGTTAGAAGTAACTGTAACAACCACAGAGGTATCTCCCTGTAGAACAGTGGTGTTGGAAGTGGTATGGTTCATTCATATTTTGCTCCCTAGGCTGCAATCTCTAGGTGAAGGAATGTATCCTTAAAGTCAGTTAGTTTTTTGCTCATGATGCTCCACCATTGATATGATTTTTTTGGTCAAGCAACTGCGAGAGAAATGTAGAGAACAACGAATAGCAGTGTACACAGCCTTCATTGATCTGATGAAGGCCTTTGATATGACCAAGAGACTGGGCCTTTTTATTACGGCTGTGTGAAGCTTTGGTCCCTAATTCAATTTGGTGGAGATTCGGCCCAATTCGGTGGCAGAATCCCTGAATCTGAATTGAATCGGAGGACCCTGTAATCTCTTCGAATTGAATTGGAGCCCTACGTACCTCTAGGTAGCAGGTGGCTCACGAACACTGTGATGCTCGCACAGGAGCGTGGGGGGAGGTGGTCTCCAGTGCACTCGGCAGCACTTCTGGTTCACTTCTGGGTCTGCCGGGGAGCACATATTCCCTCCCCCGCACGCCTCCCTAGCTTGATGACTGGTGGCATTAGCGGGGGCCCTTCACATGCTCGGTGGTGAACCCA
>NW_017728949.1:68819626-68905009 GCF_001723895.1 Crocodylus porosus
CATACTCCTGTGGAACGCCCCATGTGCCCAAGTATAACAGCGTTCACAAAGCGCTGGTACCTTCAGGTACGTAGAAAAAACTTTTAAAGCTGTGTCTATGTCCAAATTGCTGATTCTCCAGAATCGCTGTTAGGGACAAATGGAATCACTGTCCCTGATTTGGGCCAAATCTGAATCGAATAGGGCCCACTTCGCACACCCCTGGTTTTTATGATTCTGAAGATTCTGGGTTGTCCTCCCAAACTGTTGAACATCATTTGCTCATTACATCAAGGTATGAAGGCAATTGTAGTGTATGAAAACAAAGAATCAAAAGTCTTTGACATCAACAGTGGGGTGAAACAGGGGTGTGTCTTAGCCCCTGTGCTCTTTAACTTCTGCTTTTCATTCACGCTGCTTCACGCATTCAAGGACAGCAATGATGGCTTTTATTTTTGCACCAGACTAGATGGAGGCTTGTTCAACATCTCAAGGCTTGGAGTGAAAACCAAGGTGAAAGAGCTGGTTCTGAGAGAGATCCTGTTTGCAGATGGTGCAACCTTGGTTGCCCATGGTAAATCTTTCCTGCAAAATCTTTTGGACGGATTTTCTGCGTCATGCAAGAGTCTGAAGAAGGCTGTGATCCTGTACCACAGGGTGAAAGAACCAGTCCTGGACATCACTCTTGGCATCATCAAAAGCTTCTGCTACTTGGGTTCTTTGAACAGCAGGAATTTTGACCTTTAGACTGAACTAACAGAATCGGAAAAGAAACTAAGAATTTCAGGCTATTACAGAAACATGCATGGAATAACAGCAAACTATTGACTAAGGTGAAGATGTGAATGTATGACATTTGTGTGCTGTCGTTCCTGCTTTGTGGACTACATATGTTAGGCACATCAAGAGGCTGAACAGCTTCCACATGAGATGCCTGTTCAAGATCCTGAAAATAAAGTGAGAAGACAAAATGCCAAACACAGAGGTGCTAGAGCATGCAGGACTGACACACTTAGAAACCACTATCAAGAAAAGAAGGTTGTGATGGCTCAGCCATGTCAGCAGAATGGTAGGAGACTGTAGTCCCAAGAATATTTTGTACACCAAGATTCAAGATGGCTCTAGAAAGTGGGGTCACTCTCTATGGCGGTACCATGATGCATGCAAAAATTATCTGAAGTCATTTAACATGAATGTAGAAAGCTGGGAGTAGTGCACAGACTCCTGTCCAATCTGGAGGGAACATCTGGCACTGAATGAAGCTCAACACGAAGCAGCTTTGATCCAGAGCATGGAAGCAAAGCGAGAAAGAAAACAGGCTGTTATAAACTTGGTATCCAACTCACACAATACATAGATCTGTGAAACTTGTAACAAGCTGTGTTGCTCTTGAATTGGGCTTTTTGGCCATATCAGGCACCTGGCTAGATTTCTAAGAAATACACCACGATCCAGAGGGTCAACGGTTGCCTATATAAATAGATTGGTTTGCAATGCTACAGGTTGTTGCACAAGCATCTAATCTAATAGGAAATATTATATGATATTTGGTTATAGCTGAGAATTAACAGTCTTTGATCATATTTCTCTCTCTCTCGTTTGTAAAATCCCATCAAATGGATTTGATTTAGTTATAATACTTATTTGTTCACAGGCTCTTTCATGAAAGGTCATATGCTTTTGCAGCTGTGTCTGTTATGAGGTAAGACGGAGCCTCTAGCTCGAGATGCATATGCAGCTTGATGTTTCTACTCTACATCTGATGTTGATTCAAGAAGGAAGGGACAGGCCAGGTTTTGAAGCAATCTCTCTGAATTAATGACGGTCCTGCCATTCCAGTAAGTAGGTTTGGCAGTAGTGAAACTGCAGGGGGGAGGGATTTGGTTGCGGGGTTGGTAGTGTCTTTGTGTTCCTTAAGGAGAAGTCTGTTCCATGCATAGTATAGTTTGGCGTAAAGAGCAGAGATGATTGTTGGGGATGTGGGTAGATCTGTGCTTCCTAACAGATTGATAGAGAGATCAGTTTTCGGGAGGATGCTGAGTACACATATCTGTCATTTTAATTATAAATGATTATAAAAAGGCTGATGAATTGTACAGCAAGAAGCATAAAGTTTACTGTGTTGAAGAAAGAACTCCCCCACATTCCCCCAAACAGGTAAGAATAAAGCTTAAATATCCCTCTCAGTGAAACCTATATGCAGTTTCTTGTGGACTTTAATAAGAGAAAGGTCTAGCCCCTGCTGCTACCAGTCTGGTACTTGCTCTGCTTGAATAAAAAGCTCCCACCCTATTGAAGCACATCTGGGAAATTAATCCCTGTTAAAACACCTTCCTCATTCTCACAATAGAGAAACACAAGTTTTGAGAGTGAATGCATTTTGGAAGACCTTCTGTAAAAGTGAAGTAGGTACAGATCTATTGCCACTATCAAGCTGCTATTGATTTTAAAACTGTTTCTTTCTGAGTGGCTCAAAATCATAGTCTTGGCTTCAAAGATGTCTGCTTGTTTATGGAAAATATCTGCAGATTATTTCTACTGAAACACAGCATAATCTTCACATTCACTGCTCTTTTGTTCCTGTGTTCCAGCTGGGGCTGTCAGTTACTTCAGGTAAGTTTAGGCACATTATAAATCATTACTCCTCACTACTCAATCAGAGATTGATTCAGTTTCACAGTTCTCTTAAGGAGTCTTCCCTTGTTACAACTGAATTAGTATGGTTTAAGTGAGCACCCGGGTAGGAGCTTGTGAGTTATAGACCAAGATCTGCTAGTGTTTTGCTATGTGACCTTGGGCAAATCCCGAAGTCTAAAATTTCTAAAGTATTTACTGCACGTAGGTCTTCTTATTTTACGAGGCCAACTTAAGATCCCCCTAAGGCTTTTTTTTTTTTTTTCCTGACTACCCAAAAATTTATTGGGATCTTCAGGTGTTCAGAGTCTCTGAAAAACCTACTGTGATGTCTGAATCTCAGACTGGGCACCAAAAGCAGGGTATAAAAAAGGGTATTTAAAAAAGATGATAAATTTGCTAGTATGGCTCCTCCATTTGAGAACTGGTATAGTAACAAGACTCTTGTTGTTATACCAGTGCAGCACCAAGGACTGTGCAGTTTCCTTGGGATTCTTCCGAATCGGCCTCATGGGATTCTGTTCGTATCCTCCTAAATAGCCATCCTTTTCATGTCGCATTGCAGAGTGGGACTGTACATGCTCTGCTTGCATAGGTCATGGGGTCCTAGAATCATAGAAAATGAGGGTTGGAAGGGACCTCAGGAGGTCACATCTAGTCCAACCCCCTGCTGAAAGCAGGACCAGCCCCAACTACATCATGACAGCCAAAGCTTTGTCTAGCCAGGTCTTAAAAGCCTCCAAGGATGGAGAGTCCACAACTTCTCCAGGTAACCTGTTCCAGTGTTTTACTACCCACCTAGTGAAAAAAATTCTTCCTAATATCGAACCTAAACTTCCTTTGCTGCAACTTGAGACCGTTGCTCCTTGTTCTGTCATCTGTAACCACTGAGAACAGTCCAGCTCCATCCTCTCTGGAACCCCTCTTCCTGTACAGTTTGTACCCATCCATGACAGTGCTCCAGTCATGCAAGCTCCCACCAAGTCTCTGTTGTTTCAGTCATGTTGTAGTCCCATGACTGTGCAAGGACTTCCAGTTCTTCCTGCTTGTTTCCCAGGCTCCATGCATTTGTGTACAGGCACCTGAAGTAACTAGTTGATTGCCCTGATTTCTCAGGAAGAATGAGAACATCTCCCATGCTGCCCCTTCCTAATTCCTCTTCCTCCAGGTCACCACCCACTTCCCTATTTACCTTAGGGCTTTGGTCTCCATCCATCAGTGAACCTGGCTTAAAGCCCTCCTTGCTAGGTTAGTGAGCCTGTCTGCGAAGATGCTTTTGCCTCTCTTTGTCAGCTGGATCCCCTCTCTTCCTAGCAATCCTTTCTCTTGGAACATCATCCTATATTCAAAGAAGCCAAAGCCCTGCTGGCAACACCACCTGCGCAGCCAGGCATTGATCTGCAGGATACATCCACTCCTGCCCAGGCCCTTCCCCTTGAGTGGAAGGGTTGACGAGCACATCACCTGAGCCCCCGTCCCCTTTCCCCTTGCACCCATTGCCCTGTAGTGACTTTTGATTTGCTCATCATCTCCCCTGGCAGTATGATGGGTGCCCACATGGATGAGCACATAACAGTAGTAGTACAGGGCCAGATGAATCTCAGTAATCCTTCTGTGACACCTTGGATCGGGGCTCTGGGCAAGTAGCAGACTTCCTGAGACAACAGGTCAGGCCAGTAGATGGATCTTTCTGGCCCCCGCAGAAGGGAGTCTCCAACCGCCACCACTCATCGCTTTGTCTTGGTGATGGTGGTCTTGCTCCCTGCCACCTTGGGGACACCTGTCCTGTCCTGTCTTGTCCTCCCCGACCTGTGGAGCGTGCTCCTCACCCTCTGTTGTTAGCACTCCATATCTATTCTCCAGGTGAACTGCTGAAGGTGGAGATGAAGATTTCTGCTTGCTGCCAGAGGTCACAAGCTTCCACCTTCCTGGGAGTCCACATCCTCTCCCTTCTTTAGCACTGCCTCTGGCAGTCCTTTCTCCACAGTCCCAGAGGTCTTCTCCAGGATCGACTCGATGAACGCCTCATGGCAGAGGATGTTTCAGAGCCTCACCACCTTCTCCGGTAGCTCTCTTACCTGTTCCCTGAGAGACATCACCAGGCGGCACCGCTCACACCACAGGCACTCCCCGACCTGGCCATCACTGGAAGGAACCTAACAAGCCATAGTCCCCACATCACCAAACCTGCACCTGGGTGAAAGCGTCGATGGCGAGCGGTGCGTGGGCAGAAACCTCGCAGATGCAAGCAGAGGCAGTGGCTCTGGCATTGTAACATCCTTCAGCCATTTCCTTGGGTCTCTTAATCTGCCTTGTCTTCCAAGTTCACTTTCCCTAGTGAACTCTCCTATAAAGCTGGCCTGTTTACTGTTCCCTGGCTCCAAAGGGTTTCTTTTTCCCTGCTTCCCCATACCAAGCTGAATGGGTATCCCCTCAAACGGGTGTTGGTGGTGGGGTGGGGGGTGGGGGTGCAAACTGCCCTGTGACCTGCTTGGAAACTGATCCTGTTTGCTGGTCCCTATATAATAGCATTATAAATTAGGTGAGTAGGGGGTCTGATTCGTTTTGTAGTTTTTAATTTTTGTGCTTAATCTTGGGTTTGATCATGTTTAATACCATTCGCAGCATAGCCGTACAAGAACAAGTTTGTGTAGATGCATGGTCTTGTGTCTGTTCGGAGGTCGAGTTAGATTCATATGCATTTGTAATAAAAACTTTCCACATGCATTTTAATAACCTAAATTACTGTTGATATGAAGATCTTAAACCTTTCAGTGTACTGCTTTGGACTAACCCCTTCCCCTCCTGAAAAAAACCCCTTCCTTTAAAAACCAGCTATTTTTACATGGAACAAAGTTCAGACTTTGATATCTAGCTCTAAATTAAATATGCTTATAAATGATACATTTAATATCGGTAGTTTCCTGAGGCAGATTGTACTACAAGGATAACTGATAGCAAACCAAAGGAAAGTAAAAAGGTACTTTTATCCTTCCTTGCTCTTGCTTTCTGTAGGACTGTAGCTGCCTCTGTCTCCTGTTCACTTTGAAATTGCCCCAGTTAGGTTGGTGTGAAGCTATTGTTGCTGTGAAAAGAAAAAATGTTTTCTCGTTAGAAAAATGTTTTATTTGACTAGCCTTGAAATACATTTCTCAATAGTAACTCCCAGTTTAAAAATAGTGGAAAACATCACAGCATGGGCTGGGATCAGGCTAGTTAAGAGATCAAAGAAAAATATTTCCTTCTTTACCCAGTATTTTTTGCTTAGCAGAACGATTTTGGAATTCTCTTTTGTTACAGCAATGAAATCTTTCGTATTTTCTCATTTGAAGCAAACATGACAGGTTGTTTTCAGTTGCATTGATTTAATTTTGGAGACATTCCAACAAAGTTGAATTGCTCTGGTTATAGAGAGCAGATTAGCATCTTGCCTAGATGAGTTATTTTGGACTAAGAGCAGAGCGAATAATTTTCATTAAATCATTTTTCTGTTTTATTATTCCTTTTGTATCTAAGGACAGATTGTATTTTTGGAAATGTACTTATTCACAGTTACTATGCTAAGTTTTTAGTTAACTGGTTCATAAACCATACTGTTACAAAGTTATCTCCAAAAGGATTGGATTCTAAACTGTGGCTGCATACATGTGTTACATTCCTACCAGGAAAATCTTCCTTCTCCTGATAGAAATGACATTGTATACAAGCTTTTGTTCAGTTTCTCTTGGGGGAAGCATGCTTCTCCGGGAAGAAAATCTTCTAGGCGTCAACCCTGCTCCCTTTCCATCCTTTCCCCTCCCAGACTGGGAGGGGAGCACGCAGTGGAGTACCTGGTATGGGGAGCAGGTTTTGGGCTTTACTTCCTCTTCTCTTCACTCACAGGTGGGCTGCAAGTGCAGGCTTTAAAGTGCCATGCAGGGGAGAGGCTCCATCCCGTGCAGCTGCTGCGAGCGCTGAGCCTGCAGCCCCATGCTGTGGTTTCTGCTAACTTTGAGTGAGAGAAGCTCCCCTCTGCAGGGCACTGTAAGCCCTGCTTTCCAGTCCCCCCAGGGAGGTGTGGAGCAGCCGCTGTTCCTCACTCCTTCTCTTACGGGGGGCATGGAGAAGGGCAGCTGAAGGCTGAACTTAGGTTGCCAGCCCTCCCGGATTCGTCGGGAGTCTGCTGGCATCGGTATCGATCTCCCAGGGACTAATGAAAGCAATCCAGGAGATTGATATTGCGAACGGGCTGAACGGTACCTTACGTCACGTTAGGGGGAAAAAAAAAAATCTCCCAGAATAGCTTCAGTCAGAGTTGGCAACCCTAGGCCGAATGCGTGTACTGTTCCCTCTCCTGGAACAGTTTTTAGCAGTGGTTATTTCTCAAAAACTTCTACTGCTAGAAATGAATGCCTTTTTGTGAGCCTGCATTTCTCTAGATAAGAAGATAGATTAGATAAGTTACACTGGCGTGATCAACCAGCAGCGCTATGCAATTTTACACAAGCCAGGGATGTGCCCAGAGGTGTGTGTTTGCTCCTTGTACGACTCTGCAAATATGGCTGGACTGAATGCTCAAGTACCTGCGTACTCAAATGCACATTGTTTCTGTGTACAGCTGCAAGACTGAAAGTTTCTGAGCTGTCAGTCCAAAAATAGTTGCTTTTGCAGCAGTCAGCACAAAAGGAGCTTCACAGTAACAGGGACTCTTGCATGATTGTCTCAGCTTTCCTCTTAGCTCAGGGCAGGATTTGGCCAAGTTGCTGAACTGCAGATACTTAGGATTTGCAGGTTAAAGTCCTAGATCTGCACCTGGACTTGTGCCTGTGGATTCTTATTCTTGCACTGAGGCGGACTGACTGCAGTTGGACGCCATGTGGGAATACGTTCTCTGAATCTGGTTTTTGTTTATTAGCCTGTGTTGCAATTGCTTATGTCTCTTAGATGCCTCCTATTAGAAATCAGAGGGCAAAAATTTTCTCATATAAAGGCTGCAGCATTAGACAGGCAGATGTCTTGCAAATGAGAATGAGCTTGAGTCAGAATTTGTAGAGCAGTGAGTTAATAATATATTTATAAAGCTACTATAGATAGGTACTTTCATATCAATATGCTTATTAAATAATGTATTAATGTATTTACAGGAAAGAAGTTTAAGACTGCAGCAATAAGTGCATATACAATTTTTATGCAATAGGGGTTGCACATTCAACTGTAAATAAGGATAATATTACTGCAGTTAAATAAGGGAGAGGAAAAATACTAATATAAGTCCCAAATCAAAAGTTTCACTATGGGGCATGGTCTGCCTGAATTTCTTAACGGATTTAGTTTTAGATAGGCTATCAAAGGTCTGGTTGCAGGGAACTTTGAAGAGCTTGAAAATCCTAGTGATTTTGAGTCTGATCTTGTCAGGGTTTAAAAATTTGCAGCAAAAGGGGAAAGTTTGTGTGTACAGGGGAGAACTTTTTCAGAGCTCATCCAAAACGGTGGAATGATTCCCAAAGGAACTAATGATCTCTCATGTGATGAGCCAAGCACGTTTCTTTGACTGTGTCTTCTCCAACGTAAATACATAGCAAAATGTATGTTGAAAAGAAACAGTTGTGAGAAGCACAATATAAGAAGCTTCAAGAAATAAATTGAACTCAAGTCAATGAAAGCTGAGGGTGTTCTGCCTCTCATTAGACTGGGTTTCAAATCTGAGAGTGCTGGTAGCCATGGGCAGAAACCAGCAATCCCTGTGTAAATGCTAAAGATTTATTAAAATGAAAATCAGTACTTTTTTTTTCTGTAAGCTTTAGCATGCAAAGCATGGAGCAGGAAAGAAAAGGTTAATAAATCAAGATAATACTCATGTAAATAATATGCAGATTTGTAAGGCAATTACCTGTGTGTGCTTTGTTCAAAACCAATGGGTTATATTTTTTGAGTCCGTTTTCTGATTCAGATGCAGTTAGTACAAACACTGTTCTGTTTATTAAACAGAAACAAAGGTCAGGCCAGCTGCGTGCACTGAGTCTTGAATCTTGTCTCTCACCAGTGTGGATCCAGAGTAACTTCCTCAGGTAGAAGCATGTACATTAGCATAATCCAAGTAAAAAATTTTGCAGACTCAGGTGTTTCATTCTTAAATTCTGCTCTTGCAAGATTTTCTCTTTTTGGTTAAAATGATCATATTTATTCAAATCCAGGATAAGCCTTTTTTTTTCCTCAGTCAACCTGGGGAGAAAACCTCCCTCCTCTTGGATTCAAGTAGCAGAGCTCCAGCTCTGTACCAGGGTGGGAGCCACAGCTTCTAGGGCTGCTTTGGGCCATGGAGTCAGTAGCAATGTGGTGAGTGGGTCAGGGACCAGGGCTTGGGTCCAGGATTCGGTGGCAACGTAGGTGTGGATTAAGGCTTGGAATGAGTAGGGGGATGGGGCAGAGGATGGACAGCCATGGGGGCTGGGGATAGGGTGGCAGTGTGGGTCAGGATGGCGCAACAGTACACATGGTTACCTGATCCTTCACACATGCTGCTGGTGGCACGTTGCCTGACCCAGCTGTTGCCAATCAGCACAGACCAGAAGCGTGGGTCAGGAAATGGGGCAGCAACACGTGAGGGGATGGACCAATAGTACCTGTGAGGGATTGGGTGGAGGATAGGGCAGCAGTGGGAGTGGGGAATTAGGACCAGTGAGGGCTGGGGATTGTGGTGGGAGGCAAGTAGCAAAGGGCTTGGGGCACAGGCGGTAGGAAACAAGTGTTGGGGAACAAGATGTGAGGGTGAGGCTGCCTGTCTCCCCCCCTGTGATTGGGAACATATTTAAGACAGTCCTCCAATAATGGGATTTTATACATGGAAAATATTAACAGATTTATAATTTTTCATATATAGAATCTAATTATTGGGGTGGGGACATCTTAAATTCAAAGTAGTCTTGGATTCAGGTAAATATGGTAGCTATGAAAAATGTTATTTAAAAAAGAAAGTTCTCAGGCTCTACAAATGTTGATTTAAATATTTAAATGGACTCTTTTTTTCTTGTTCTTGTCTCATGAATATTGTGACAGATTAATGCCCTGCCAACAAGGACAGCTGGTCATGAGGGGTTCATAGGGCTAATCTCCACCAGAAGTGCCCTAGATATCAACTCCAACCGGAGTGCCCTAGTGTGCCTGGTGAACAACAGGATGCAGTGCTGCCGGCTACCAGTGTGGGCTGCTAACAGGCATTTCTGTGCATCCAGCAGGGCTGCCAGAAGGCAAATGGTCACTAGCAATTCTTTCCAACTGTCCGTTCCTGCTGCTGCATCTGCTCTGCATGGCAGCCAGCAATAGGCAGTCTTGCTGCTCTGATCCCTCTGCTGGATCCTTTCCAAGGAGGTACAGCAGGACAGCAGCAGAGGTGGCAGTAGCAGCCGATATTATTCTCAAGTTTCCCATCAAAAACAGCTTACCCCCTCACTTTGTTCAAGTCTAATGTAATAAAAGACCAACCAAGCCTCTTCAATAGCTTTATCAATACCCCCTTCTCCCTCTTTCCAGTTTCCCCAGCTGTGCAGGACTCTCTTTATTGTGCTATAAACTTTACCAAGCTATCCTCAAGTCCCCATCTATGCCTGTTACCAGGAATCTCTTATCGAGTTCTCCACCTGCCCAGAAAAGGCCTCTTACCTACTTCTAGGAAGTGTGGGAGAAGTCTGCACTTTCTCCTCTGTGTTTTCTCTTGACGCTTCTAGAGGAGAAAAGACAAAGCACTGGCTTGGTCCACCTGACATTTGCTGTATCTTTTTTTTTTTGGGTGAGATTGGGAACTGGTTCGTGATATTCCTGAAACAAGGTAGAGCTTAGCATTTGGGCACGTTCCAGAAACGGTGTTGCCTTCTTCACATGTGTGGGAGTAGGAAAGAGCCCTCGCAGTACAGCACTTAGTTCCCAGGAGAAGTAAGCTGGGGGACTGATGGCACATGAGAGTCTGGTGACTTGGAGAGTTGAGACTTTGGGCCCTCTAGCCTGTTCACAGCGCTGCGTAGTAGGGAAGTGAATGATTATATCGGTAATACCTTACCCAGGGATGGGCAAAGTCCTGCCTGTGGGCTGGTTTCGGTCAGCAGTAGACTCCGTTTCCCAGCTGCCCCTGCGCATGGGTGGAGCTGGTCTCCATGGAGACCCCTGCTGCAGCTGTGCAGGAAAGCTGGAGGCTGGGGTTGCCATGGAGACCAGCCACAGCCAGGCTGGCAGCGCACATGGCAGAGCAGGGCAGGGCACGGCTCCAGAGTTGCTGGGATCTTGCTGTAGGGGCAGCTTGGTCCGGAGCCAGGGCAGAGCAGTGGCACTCAGGCAGGGGGTCGTGGCTCTGTCCATGCTCCAGACCAGGCTGCCATTACTGCAAGGAGCCAGGGCAGACCTGCGATCCCCTGCTTGTGTGCCCCAGCCCAGAGCGTGCGGGCTACAGATCACAGCTCTGCCCTGGCTCTGGAGCAAGCTGCCCCCATTGCGAGACCACCGAGGCTCAGCAGTTCTTTTTTGCTTATAGCTGCAGTCCGGATGAGGCTTCACCAGGTGGAAGAATCATGAGGGGGAGCTTTCCAAGACTTCAGGTCAATGTTGAAATGTTTCAAGGACAATTTTTTTGGCAATTTTGTTAGTTGGTCTAATAAAAGGCATCATTTCTGAACCAAGAGTCCTAGAGTTTTGCATTTCTTTTTGTCTCAGACCAGCACAGCTACCAAATGCACCCCGAGTTAAGACCAAGGCATTCTTGCCATCTGTAGGTAGAACGCCTCTTTGAAATCTCACATAGGGTGCTGTTTGTATCTGCTCTTATGGGTATCATTGCCCTCTTTAGATCCTGCTTTTCTTGAATCTCTCTGTAGCTGCTGTATAGGATGGAGATATAGATGGATTCCCAGTGGATGTTGTATCACGCTTCTTATAACGGATACCTGATGCGTCAGACTTGACTTTTCCATTTCAGTTTTGCTCTTCAGTGTTTCCAAGGTGGGAGAGCAAGATTGACAAGTATTATTGAAAAGCATGGCAACAACAGGTGTCAGGTGAGCGTTTTCCCTGGCTAGGAAGAACACTGCTTCCTGTCCTGGACTGGAGTCAGTTTAGCTTGTTCCCAGGAGTCAGGAGCTATCTTGGGGTGCTGGAAGTGACCCTTGGTTAGTTTCTACCTCAGAATAGGAAATTAGTGAGTTTATCTATGTGAAGTGATGGTTTCTTAGGTAATGGTTGAAGATGGTGGAATGTTTTCTTGTTTTTCAAGGTGATAAGTCATATCTGTGAGAAGCAAGAAGTTAACTTAGAGGGGAGCCAAGAGGTTCTTAATTATATAAGCAGGAATCCTCACCCTGCACCCCCATCCCAGGCGTCTCTCCAACCCTGAAAATTTCCAAGGATGGAGATTTCACAACTTCTCTAGGTAGCCTGGTCTAGTGCTTGACCACCCTCATAGTCAAAGTTTCTCTGAATCTCCTACCTAAATTTCCTCCCCTGCACCTTGACTCCATTGCTGTCCTGTCCCTAGAGCCACAGAGAAAAGCCCATGTCCATCCTCTCTATAAGTGTCCTTCAGGTATTTGAATATTGTTATCAGATCCCCCCACACCCAGTCTTCTCTTCTGCAGAATAAATAACCCTAGTTCTTTCAGCCTTTCCTCATAAGTCTTGCTTCCTAGGCCCCTAATCATTTTTGTCACTCTGCACTGTCAAGTTCACGTGTCGTCTGGTAGCTACCCATATTTGTGAAGGCTGAAGTAAAAAAGACATGAAATACTTCAGCTGTCTCTGCATTATCTGTAATTTGATTGCCTTCTGCATTCTGCAAGGGGTCTGTAGTTTCTCTGGTCATAGTCTTCCTTTTGACATACTTCAGGAATTCCTTCTTTATTGCCTTCTGTGTTTCTTGCCAGTTGCATCTCAAATGGTGCCTGGGCTAGCCTAATTTTCTCCCTTTGTGTCATGCAATACCATCATACTCATGACCTAGTTTCCACTTTTTACAGCATTCTTTTTTAGTTTCAGCTCCTTGGGTGATTGCTGACTAGCCAGGCTGGCACTGTTGCACTTCCTGTTCTTTTGCTATATCAGGATAGCTTGCTCCTGTGCCCTTAAACAGGCCTCTATAAAGTACAGCCAGGTCTTATGGACATTTTTGCTAAGACTTTGCTGTGACTTTGCTAAGTTCCATAAACTGGTTTGACCTAAATCAGTTAAGTCCAGTAAGATCAGTTAAGATTCAGCCCTGTTTATCTTAAACCAGTTTGACCATTTTGAAAGTGGTTTATGTACACTAAACTTCTGTTTTGTTACAGGCTGAAACCAGTTTCTGATCACTTAAACCAGTCTGTGTGTAACTTTTGTCCGTAGCCTTGGTGAGCAGAAACTCAAGAAGGGCTTTGCTATAAATTAGCTCCTACCATCTGTATCAAAGTCATCCTCAACATACTCCAGGAATTTGCAGGTCTGCTTGTGCCTCTCCATCCCAGCGGGCGTCCCAATAAGTAGTCCCCCTTGAAAACTAGGTCTTGCAATTTGGAAGCTTCTGTCAGTTGTTTAAAGGTCTTGCCCACCTCCCCCTGGTTTGGTGGCCTGTAGCAGGTGCCTACTATGACATCCCTCCCTGATGCTTTCCTTTCTCAACTTTATCCAGAGGCTTTCAACAAGCCTGCTTTCCACTTTGTACTGTGCCTGTGAATATGGGTGCTTCATTTTATATAAAGGTAAGAGCTCCTCCTTCTTCCCCCTGCCTATTCTTCCTGACCAAGCTGTACCCATTTATGACTGTACTCCAACCATGTGAACTACCCACTAGAGCTCTGTTATTTCAATTGCATCTTAATTCTGTTCTTATGCTAGGATCTCCAGTTCTGTTTGTTCCCCATGGTTCTTGCATTAGTATGTAAATATTTCAGAGGTTTAACTGATTGTCCTCTTTTCTCCCCAAGAACATTGCTAAGGGTTCTGCTTTTGCTTTCTCTTATGAAGTTTTATCCAGGCCTCCTGGATAAAGACTTACCTCTGGGCTTTTGTCTCCATCCCCTGGTGAACCTAGTTTAAAGCCTTCCACGCCTGGTTAGCAAGCTGGTACGCAAAGATGCTCTTCCCTGTTTTGTCTGGTGAACCCTGTCTCTTCTCAGCAGTCCATCTCTTTGGAACACCACCCTGTGGTTGAAGAAGTCAGAGCCTTGTTGGTGACACCATCTATGTAGCCATGTGTTAATCTCCAGGATGTGTCTGCTGCCAACCAGGCCTTTACCCTTGATTGGAAGGATTGGGAAGAATACCATCTGGGCCCCCATCCTGTTTACCCTGGCACCCAGAGCCATGTCACCACTTGTGATCTCCTCATGGTCTCCCTTGGCAGTATCATTAGAGTCCACATGGAAGAGCAGCACGGGAGAGTACTCAGACTCAGGGGAGTCTTCATAATCTTTCTGCGTTGTCTCATTGCAGGCTTCAGGCAGGCAGCAGACCACCTAAGCCAACAGGTTAGGCTGGCAGGTGGATGTCTCCATGTCCCACAGGAGAGAGCTGCTAACCACCACCACTTGTAGCTTCTTCTTGGCAGCAGTGGTCTTGATCCTTCCATGCCTAGGGGTGTTTGGCTTGGCCTTTGCTTCCACTGGAGTAGGCTCCTTGTTATCTGATGCTAGGGCTTCATGACTATTCTCCAGCAAGTTCAGAAGAAGATTATTGTCTGTTGCTACAGGTGACAAACTACCAACTGTCACCTTCTGGAATACTTGTGTTTATGTCTTCCAGTATCTTCTCTGGCTGTCCCTCTACCATGATGTAAGAGGTCTTGTAAAGATGTAAAGTTGATGAAGACCTTCTGTTCTTGGATGCTTCTGAGCATCCTTCTCCAGTTCTATTACCTGATTCCTTAGGGAATCCACCAGGAGGCATTTCACACCACAATTACTCTCCTACTAGGCTGTCCTTTGCAGGTTGCTGCCTCCGTAGAGCCAGACCAGGACCTGGGGAGAATTCTTGGTGGTCAGTGGCCATGCCTTGACAGAGCCTGCACAGGCATAGGCAGAGGCAAAGGTAGAGCTGCCAGTTGCAAGGACTTTGACATTGCATGTTTTTTTTATCCATCATGTTGATTCTTCTGTTAGCTCCTTTTGCTTCTGCTGCTATGTCTTGGGGGGGGGAATCCTCTTCCTTCACTTGCTTCCACTTAGTAAGCTTACAGTGAAGGAAGGGTAAGAAAGGAAATGACCAAGCCACCTCCCTGGTTAACTCCACTCAGACTCCTCTGTTTGCTGGTATTGTGTCACCAGTTCCTGTGTGTTGCTGGCCTAGCCTTTCTTCTTAGGAACCTGGTTTCCATGTTCACACTGCAATCAGCTGCTGTGCTCAGCAGCTGAGAGTTCCTGTCTGTTCACGCCCCCAAACAGACCTGCAAAATGGCCCCCAAACTGAAGCTATACCTCCAAGAATTGGGGAGGCTTTTCTATACATCTGGGCTAGGGACAGACATTACACATAAACCAGTTTAAGTGATCAGAAACTGGTTTAAACCTGTAACAGAACAGATGTTCAGTGCATATAAAGCAGTTTGAAAATGGCTGAAGATGGTTTAAGATGAACCTAGTTGAATGTTGTATCAGTCTTCACTGATTTGGGTCAAACCAGTTTATGCAATGTCTGTCCCAGGCACCTTGCTGGTTTAAGTTAAATCAGACACCCTCAGCATCCCCTTTGGGCTGAGGAGGGCTCTCTGCTCCACAGCAGAGCTGGCCCCTCCCCTCTGCTCCCTGGCTGGAGCTCTGGCAGAGACTGTAGGCTGCTACTCCTCCCTCCCCTCCCTTCCCCGCCTTCTTCCTCACCACTCCCTGCTAAGCAGGAATTCACCTCTCAGCAAAGCAGAGGAGAGTGAGGGGTGGGGTGGAGGGGTCTGTGGATTAGCTAGTGGATCACATGCTGGCTACGGTCCATGCTGTGGCAGATGGGGCAAAGGCAGAATCAGCAGGTAGCTGGTAATGTTCCTTTGCTGTTTTCTTAATGGGGTGATAAACAGTGAGTTAGGAGTGACAAACTCTGTTGTCAGTTCCCTGCTGGGCTAATCAGAGCATCCTGTGTGGCCATGCCCCCCTCATGTCAGCCCTATAGAAGGGAAGGGAGGGCTGCTCTAGCTTCCCCCAGCTTCTAGCCTAAGCCACTGCAGGCATGTGCCTACATGTCTGAGATGTCTGTGCAGTTACAAACTGTTTTAGCATAGCCAGGTTGGACTAACCTGCAAAAATTGAATCAGTTAAGGCTCAGGCTTTTTGAATATCTGTCCCTAGCCTGGTACTTTCAGGTCTTCCCCACAGGCAACTGTGGCTTCCTGTTTGCTCTCCCAAAGAGTTCCTCCACTCACACTCTCCAGTTTTTGGCCTGTTTGTTGGTCCTGTGTAGCTGGCTTCTGTGAGTCTTGATGAGAGGCAAGATCTGGAATATCTGTCTTTTCTTCTTGGTGTGTAGCATAAGCTTTTGGGTTATACTTTTCTTGTTCACTCTTCCCTTCTTTCACTCTACCACCACCCATTCCCAGATTTAAACCAATTAAGTGAGAACCACAATTGGTCTCCAACAATGTGGGCTGATCAGGCTGAACTGAGTTAATTTTGGCTAACAACAGTTTGCAGTAATTCTGCTTAAAATGGCAGTTTTCTTAAAATATTGATTCCTTACCACAGCTCTTTGTGGCTGGTGAACCTCAAAAGCACATAAAAAATGAAAGAGTCTGGAGACTGATTTTGGCTTTGACCTTTCCTGTCAGGGACAGACAATCATGGACAGCACTTGGTATTTTGATGGGAGGTGAGGCTTCAGCTAGGAAGAGAGAGACCACAGCCTCCAATAAAAGCAATGATTACAAAAACCTCTTAATACCATTTTTTTAGCATTCTTAAAAATAAATAGGACATATTACAGATATCATATTTTTTTCAGTTGAAATAAATTGCAAAACCATCACTTCTTATGATTTGAAACAAAGGTTATTATTACTGGTTTCTGAAATGTTCTGTCTTGGATTGAAAAGTTACTTTAATGAAAATAAAATAATTAAAGTTTATACTAGCTCTGCATCTTGATGCTGTTTCTCTCAGAGCTGTTAATAAGAATCCCAGAGGTCCTTCTCGCTTAGTTAGTCAAGAACATTGATCAAAGTTGCATGTGATGCGTTGCACGGACAGACTGAATTTGAAGGGGGAAAGGATTGTGTTATTCAGTTACATCCTATGTTGTGTCCCCAGAAGCTGTCTCAGATGATAGGAACTTTCTCTGGGAAATAGACTGATAATTTGTCATGAAGAAGGTTCTGAGTAATGGAGTTGAGTGGACGTAGGATGTACCTTATCAGCTCAGAACATTGGTCTGTTAGTACGTTTTCTTTATCTACCTCTCTCGTGCTTCAGAGAAAACTGCAACTTGATCAGAATGTACCTGACCTGTTCATGTGCAGTGCTGAACACAGGGAATTACGAATGGTCTTTCCTGAACCCAAACCAATTATTTTACTCCCTGAAACATAGCACTTAGAATCATAGAAAAATATTAAAGGAACTGCAGGAGGTCGTCTAGCCCAAATGTCCAAACTGCTGCTCCAGTCCTTGTCTAAACCAAATATTTAAACAAATGTTTGCCTCGCATATGTTTAAAACTTCCATTGACAGTGATTCCATAATATTTCTAGGTAATTCGTTTCAGTATTTAACTATGCTTATAGTTAGAAAGTTCTTCCTAATATCCAATTTAAATCTCTATGGTTTCAGTTTCTGTACTCTTAACATGCAGAACTGCAAGCCTGGGTCCCGTTTTGCAAGGTGCTTGGTGCCTGCAGCCATAACTGAAATCAGTAGACATAAGGAATTTAGGATTGGGGCCATTATTGGTTCTAAAATAACTTTGCTTAATTTTAAAGTTTAATTTTTACCTGGTTGTATATTAAATTATACCTTCAAAGTTTGCCTGTGAAAATTAGCATGCATAACTTCTTGAAATCACTGTAACTCTAATTAAATAAGAAAGAATGCATTAAATACAGAGCAAGAACATAAAAAATGATTGTCATGTAACTGACTAGTCAAGAGGCGTTAATACTGATAGTATACTGTAACTCAGTCAACTAGCAAAATACAAATAATTCTGATATTTTGGCAGTTGACTAAATTATGATGTACGCCTATGATGTACTGCTCATGTACAGTTATATGACTGACAATGTTATTTTTAATTCCTAGGAAAGTGCAAAACAAGTACTATTAGTCTCTAAATATGAAGGAATTGTTTCACTAAATATTTAATTGGTCAGCTGTACTGCGATTGAATAGTAATGAAATGTAGAAAACCCCCAAACTGGCATTTTTTACTTAGAAGCCACATGTCTGTGGTGGAAAATTAAAGTGATCCTAATTGATTCAGCATGATAGACACAGTTTAAGCACAAGCAGCCAATTTGGTGAATCTCCATCAACATTTCTGGATTCTGAACTGCTGCTGTATTTGTCTTATGATCACATTAGCACTCTTCTAAACTGTTTCATTTGCAGTACCTTCCTGGGATTTGTTTTACAGTCCCTGGCATGTTTTGTAGAAGCAGTGAAGTCTGGGAGATTTGGAAAGGCCACCAGTCCACTGTGGGAAAGCGACAAGCTAATTATGATGGAATGCCAGCAACCTGCCACACTGGCATTGAAACAATTCCGACTGACATTGTGCAGATAGGTGATAATGAAATTGTTATAGACTTTTTGAAGGTTGTCAAGCCAGAGCTGGTGAGCCAAGCTCACAGTATTGGTCATGGTGGTGCGGACAGGTGGTAGCAAATTGGTTAAGGACAGGTGGGAGTTTTGGCGATGGAGTCTGAGCGGCACACGAAGCGTATTGGTTTCTCAGACAAGATGGAATTTATTTAACTTATGCTTAGGTGCATAGAAAACGATGTCTTCAGTCACAGTAAACAAACAAAGGGGGCTGTTGGCCCACAGGGCTCCCCAACAAGCCCTTGCTTTCTAACCCTGACGGGATAGGTGCGGCTGCCTGTTGGATAGTCCTAGGGCTGGTTGACAGCTCATAATTGGATGACACACAACGAACTGTAACGTAATGATGTGACGCCAGTCCGGTAAGGACAATGAAGAGTCAAGATGGTGTCCGAAGCCGAAGTCAGGAGCCGGTGTGACGAACTGAGGACGCAGCCAGAGCCGGTGAGGACAATCTGGATCAACGTCGATAGTCAATGCTGAAGGTAAGTCGAAGCCAGGAAATCAAAACAGCAGTGCAGTAATAGCAAGTGACACAAAATGCCAATCGAGGGAGGAGATCAATAGGCCCAGAAGCCTCACTGAGAGACAGTCCCTGGAACACCAGCCTCTGTCTCCAGCTAACGCGATCTCCCCCCGAGGGAGGGGCTCACTGAACTTTTATCCGAATTTGGTGGCCCATCAGAACACTTGCAGAGAAGAAATTTCTAGTCAGATTACCTCATGCTTTAGCTGTCACTGAGCATGCGTCTGTGGGGAAAGTAGGTCAGCTATGACTGACAGGCCCGCAGGTCACCCAGGGGGCACGGGCTGGGTGAGCCCTGGGACTTCCCACTCAGAGTCAAGCCGCGCATGTCAGTTACAGTTCTTCTGTGTTGGCAGCATATACTTAAGATTTTTCCGAGACAAAGGTAAAGAATAATAAAAAGTTCTTCATGAGGAAAAAGAATGAAGGAAAAAGGGAAAGGGACTATGCCCTGTATACGCTACCCCAAGTTTAACAGGGGTTGCTTGAGCGAGGGACTCAGAATTTAGGTTTTTGTTAATGAATTGAGAACAGCACACTGACTTAGCTTAGAAATACAGTATCTGCAATATCAACCATTGTGTAGAGCAGTGGTCTCCAAACTTTTTTGATCGTGTACCCCGATCAGTAAAAAAATTTTTGAGCACGCACCCCCAATATATGTATATTTATTTATTTATAAATTATATACATGTACTACTCGCGTACCGTACGTGACATGTGACCGTCTGACATACAGACTGAGTGAGGGCGCCAGTGTCAATCTGTATATTCAATATTAGTAAAGCTTAATTTCTTTCTTATTTTTTTTTAGATAAAAAATAAATATAAATAGAAGTTCTAATATTTTCTTCCCGCACCCCAATGGATCCCTGGGGTGAACGCCCCACTTTGGAGACCACTGGTATAGAGGATGGTGTTAAACCTGGAAAACTTTGGGGGTCCTTACACCTGGAGTCCTTGGGACCACTGGAGTAAAAGAAGCAGGGCAATATAAAAATAGTGTTATCCAGCACATTGGTTCAATAGCTGGGGGCTAGCATCCTAGGTTTTATCCATTTTGGTGGAAACTTGGATAGGTTGCTTAAATTCTGCAGCTATTTTTAAAAATGAAGCTGAAGATTCCTGTCTCACAGGGATGCTATGAAGCTGAAGCAATTGTTCGTAGGATATTTTGATCTGCTTGTAGAATTGGAGTTTCAAGCACGAAGTATAAGAATTGTTGTTACTTAGTATGAATGCATTTAAATAAGTATGCGTGACTACTCTTCAAAACATGATGACTGTCATTGAAATTGTAGTAGTTTTGTCATTGACTTAATCAGAAGCAATGTGGAGCCTAGATTTTGTTGCAGTGTCATAAAAACTCAATTTGAATTCTGTGCTTATGAACATAAGGAAGTAATAACACTTACTAGAAATAGACATAGCACTGTACAGTAACATACAATATTTCTGCCAGTGCACCTGATTCTTGACATTTAATGCTTCTCTTCCACTTCTTGACTTCTTCTGAGCATAGAATGTCAATTAGAGCTACAAAAACGTTTGTATCTTAAGTAAAGTAAAATATACTAAAAGTCAATGAGTTTAGAGCAATTTTACCACTTTAATTTTTGGATGCAGGGTTTTGACATTTAGGACAACTTTTCCCAAGCACCAAGTTTTGTGTGCGTGTGTTTGCAGCTTTTGTGTTATCAATTTATGTCTATCTTAATTAATTCTTTATAATTGAGGGGCATGGGGGGACCTGAGCGCTCCAGTATAGAACTGGAGATAGGTCTCTTGAAAGTCTCTGGGGGGAAGGTTAGAGGGGAGAGTAACAAGGTTGATGTTGTGGTGGGGTCTGCTATAGACCACCAGACGAGGAGGAGAAGGTAGATGAGGCTTTCTTCAGACAACTGCAGAAGTTTCCAGGTCACAGGCCCTGGTTCTCATGGGGGACTTCAGTCACTCTTACATCCTCTGGGAGGGCACAGGCAATCTAGGAAGTTTTTGAAGAGCATTGGAGACAACTGTCTGGTGCAAGTATTGGAGAGAACACCTAGGGGCCAAGTGTTGGAGAGGCCAACTAGGGGCCTAGTGTCAGAGAGACCAGCGAAGGGCTGTGCTCTTCTTGACCTACTGCTCACAAACGGGGAAGAATTGGTGAGGAATACAGAAGTGGATGGCAAATTGGGCAGCAGTGACCATGAGATGATCGAGTTCAGGATCTTGACAAAAGGAAGAAAGGAGGGCAGAAGAGTATGTAACCTGGCCTTCAGAAAAACAGGCTTTAGACTCCCTCGGGGAACTGATGGGCAGGATCTCTTGGAAGGCCAGTCTGAAGGGGAAAGGAGTCCAGAAAAGCTGGCTGTTTTTTAAAGAAACCTTACTGAGAACACAGGAATGAACCATCCTGATGTGCAGGAAGAATAGCAAATATGGCAAGCCACCAGCTTGGCTTAGCAGAGAACTCTTTGGTGAGCTTAAACACAGAAAGGGAAGCTGACAAGAAGTGGAAGCTTGAACAGATGACTAGGGAGGAGTACAAGAATATTGCTCGAGTGTGCAAGGATGAAATCAGGAAGACAAAAGTGCAATTGGAGCTGCAGCTAGCAAGGGATGGGAAGGACAACAAGAAGGGTTTCTACAGGTAAGTTAGTAACAGGAGGGTCAGGGAAAGTGTGGGTCCTTTATTGAATGGGAGAGGCAACCTAGTGACAGATGATGAGGAAAAGGTTGAAGAAGAATTCAGTGCCTTCTTTACTTTGGTCTTCATAGGCAAGGTCAGCTCCTAGACTACTGCACTGGCCAGCACAGTTTATGGAGAAAGTGAGCAGCCCTCCGTGGTGAAAGAACAGGTTAGAGACTGTTTAGAAAAGCTGGACACGTACAAGTCCATGGTGTTAGACCCCGATGACTAGGGAGACGATGGTCCAATTACCCATGGGTCCTGTTATTCATTAGGCAGAGCAGAGCAGGGAGCAAACACCAGCACACATTGCTTGCAACAGCTTTATTTAGAATGGAGACAGCTTCGGGTGAGCTCCCACACCAACAGAATATGGGGAGCAGCAATGAACAATAGTTTTTTTCCCCCCCATATTTATACACTTTGTTTTATACTCATTAACATTCACTTTACTTAGCATAAGCAAATGGCTGGTATAGATATTCTGCCTTGTGGTCAGCAGCTCTGCTAGGCCACAGGTAAAGCCTTTGTATTCAGCTGCAAATCTAGTGTTTCTAAGATCCACATTGTTGTCACCCTAACACATGGGGCCGGATGGACTGCATCTGAGGATGTTGTGGGAGTTGGCTGATGTGATTGCAGAGCCGCTGGCCATTATCTTTGAAAACTTGTGGTGATCAGGGGAGGTCACAGACAATTGGAAAAGGGCAAATATAGTGCCCATCTTTCAGAAGGGGAAGAAGGAGGATCCAGGGAACTACAGACCAGTCAGCCTTACCTCAGTTCCAGGAAAAATCATGGAGCCAGGTCCTCAAAAAAACCACCTCTAAGCGCTTGGAGGAGAAGGTGATTAGGAACAATCAGCATGGATTCATGAAGGGCAAGTCATGCCTGACCAACCTGACTGCCTTCTGTGATGAGATGACTGGTTTTGTGCATGCGAGGAAAGCAGTGCACATAACATACCTTGACTTTAGCAAGGCTTTTGTTACCATCACCTACAGCATTCTTGCAGGCAAGCTGAGGAAGTGTGGATTGGATGAATGGACTGTAAGGTAGATAGAAAGCTGGCTGGATTGTTGGGCTCAATGAGTAGTAATCAATGGCTCAATGGTTAGTTGGCATCCAGTGTCTGGAAGATGGCATAGAGTGTTCCCTCAGCAAGTTCACAGCTAACATCAAGCTAGGGGGTGTAGTAGATATATTTGAGGGTAGGACTAAGATTCCAAGTGACAATTTGGAGGACTAGGCCAAAAGAAATCTCATCAGGTTCAATAAGGACAAGTGCAAAGTCCTGCACTTAGGACAGAAGAATCCCATACACTGCTACAGGCTGGGGACTGACTGGCTAAGCAGCAGCTCTGCAGAAAAGGACCTGGGGGTTACAGTGGACAAGAAGATGGATGCAACTCAGCAGTGTGCCCCTGTTGCCAGGAAGGCGAATGACATACCTGGCTGCATTGGTAGGAGCGTTGCCAGCAGATCAAGGGAAGTGATTCTTCCCCTCTGTCTGGTACTGGTGAGGCCACATCTGGAGTACTGTCTAGTTTGGGGCCCTCCACTATAGAAAGGCTGTGGACAAGTTGGAGAGAGTCCAGCAGAGGGCAAAAACAATGATGGTACTGGGGCACATGGCTTCTGAGGAGAGGCTGAGAGAATTGGGTTTATTTGGTTTGCAGAAGAGAAGACTGAAAGGGGATTTGATAGCAGCCTTTAACTACCTGAAGTGGGGGTCCAACAGGGATGGAGCTAGACTGCTCTCAGTGGTGACAGATGACAAGGACCAGTGGTTTCAAGTTGCAGCAAGGAAGGTTAGATATTGGGAAAAACTTTCTCACTAGGAGGGTGCTGAAGCATTGGAGCAGGTTACCTAGAGAAGTGGTGGAATCTCCATCTTTGGAGGTGTTTAAGGCCTGGCTCAACAACTCTCTGGCTGGAATGATCTAGTTGGGGATGGTCCCATTTTGAGTAGGGGGTTTGACTGGATGGCCACTTGAGGCCCTTTCCAGCCCTAATTTTCTGTGATTCTGTGTAGCATTTTAGGATTGCATAAATACAACAATGTATAAATGTCCATATGAATCAGGCTTAACTGGATTAATGTTCTAGTCCACGGCTGTCTAACTTCTTAGCAGCTGGGGGCTCCACCAGTAGGGACCACAGCTTACCCCCACCCCCACAACCCCTCAGATGCAATCTCCTTTGTCATTGGGTGGACAAGGGGCTCTTCCCGACAGCTACATCATTCATGTATCCAGTTTCCCTGGCACTGCTCTGTGCATGTGGGTGGGAAGTATCCCCACCATGGCACTTCACAGGCAAGCTGTTGCCCACTGTCTTTGCACTGCATGGTCAGATGGGCACCACTCAGCCATTGCACTGCTCAGCTCCTTGGCTTTGGGCTTCCTACTGCGTTGTGGGCTCCCTTGGCATTACAGGATGCTCTGAGCCTCTCTGCCTTCTCCTGGTCTCCAGGGCAGGGGCAAAAAGTGAAAGGCGGAGAAGGGATGGGGAGACCCCACGTGCAGCAACAGTTGGAGCAATGGGGGAAGTGGTAGCTGGGGGAGCCTGGGGGTTATAGATTAATTCCTTAAGGGCTACTAGTTGGAGAGCTCTGTTCTAGTTAATAGGTAGTTATCTACAACTCCACAATTAATATTGTTCTACCATACTTTTATGACTTTACAGATTCCCTTCTTTGAGAAATGGACTGTTACCACCTAAGCTCAAGAGTACTTTTGGATAGTTTGCTATATGGGGAGTATGACACAACTGAAGAGATCTGAGATAACTAAAATCTTTCAAATGGAAAAGGCTCCTAAGAACTTGAATGGAGGTCTTTCATCTCCCAGATGAGCACCCTAATAGGGCGACCGTGTTTCCTGAATCTCATAATGAAACATTCCAATCTCACGTTTTCCCTCTTTGTCTGGGATACTCCTGTTTTAAATACTTGTGCCAGGCATCCCACTGAAAATGGAACAAAAGCATTCATTTTCCCAAACTGAAGGGATGCCCAGGATGTCTTTTAAGTGGGACTGTCTAAATGAAAACAGGATGTATGGTCACCTGACCCTCAAATGTGTATCTCTGGGTATGACTCAAAATATGCCAAAGATGGGTCTAAAGTACTGTTGCTCAACCTTTTGACACTGTGGGCTAGATGAGTGGCTCAGAGCTGGTCTCCAGACTGGACTGAGCCAAGAGCACCAGGATCACGCCCCTCACTGCCCTGTATATTGGCCCCCGAGGGCCTGGCGCTGCATCTCCTGCTGGGATTGGGTCCCGGGGGCTGTAGCGCTGCCTTCTCCCACCTCACCATGCCAGAATTGGGCCCTGGGCACCTGGCACTACCCCTGTCTCCCCACCCCTGAATGCCAGGATTTGAACCCGTGGGCCTAGCTCTGCCCCCTGGCACTGAGATCGGGCCCTAGATAGAATCTGGTGCTGCCCTGGACACTAGGATCAGGCACCCGATCCAGTGCACAGGACTTGCCTTGTCTTGGGTCTAGAAATTTAGTAGCAGAGGAGCAGTGCTGATGCTTCCCTGCTGCCAAGTTTTCAGAGCCTTGGGGAGCCTGGTGGGTCACAGCACTGTGGGTTGAGGGTTGAGCACCCCTTGTCTAAAGTGTTGTGCTGGAGGCATCCATGGAACATTTTTAACACACTTCTACATTTTCGTGCATTTGAGTAGGCTATGCTTTGATGGCAGATATCTTGGAAATATTTGTGTGATGGAAAAGTTCTTTCACTTCTAGCTTTAGGATTAGGTATAGGACTCTGCAACTCCTACCTGCAGGAGGTACAAGTTAGGATTGGGAAGATTGCTTTACTTGACTGGGAATATTATCCATCAGGAAGCCTCAACTGAAGCAATTTTAGCTGTTTTAAGGGTTGAAGGAGTCCATTACCTACCTCACTACCTAGATACCCATTAATAATTCAAAAGCAATGTTTTTTTCCCTTTCTGAAGATTAACTAAAGGTATTCCCCAATGCGTTTCTCTCTCTTTTAAGAGAGAACTTGGCTGGTGCAAGGAACAGTCCAATAAATCTTTTTTTTTTTTTTTGAAAATTAAAGTGATTAACCTTTAATGCAAGACTACAAAACTACCATGACTGCTAACATTTTATGTTAGCCATGTAGAGTGAACAGTGAACTATTGGTGGGAAGGTTAATGATTGATCCTCAAGAGAGGGAAAAAATTGATCTATCATTATTTAAATATAGATCCAAATGCTGGCTTTGAGACTGCTAAAATTTCCTTGCTTTTAACTTCTAGCCTAAAACCACAATAGAACTTAGATTACAGAATCTGCAGTGAAATTATATTAAAGTTATATAAACAGGCAACTCTGAATTATAGGGCTATAATTCTATCAAGGGGCTCGGGTGATATCATAAACCACAAGAGTAAAGCATGAGTGGTTTATGTAGTTACCAGAACCCTGAGATGGAGTTATAGCCACATAATTCAAAACGCACTGTCTGCTTTTTTTATTTTATATATAACATGGATCTGAGTCCCTGGATCCACATGCTGCTGTGGGTGGTAGCCTTCCCACTTCTGTGGAGGGCTGCTCTACATTCTGTCTGTCTGTCTGTCTCGTATTTTATTTCCCCCCCTAGTCTCCTATAAACGGGAAGCTAGGGAACTTGTCATGGAGATCAAATTTACCAGGAGGTGTTTAAATATTATGGGACTGTTATATCATACACAATGTTGTTATACCATCTAAAATAGATGTATCATTCCAACTGTAGGGTTGGCAAGATGTGGTGTTCTCTCTTCCCTACTCTGTCAGCTGCCTCAGCTCTTCTTGCTGTTGCAGAAACTTGTAGGGAAGGAAGAATTAGTAACAACCTGCTGGTTACATAATGATGAAATCATTCCCTGTGAAGTGACATTTTTGTGTGACTTCAATTCCATAATTGGTTTTTATAAGAATTCATCTTAACAAAGTATATTTGTGAATAATTGCCCAAACTCATTCCTTGTCTGATGGAAATATCTATGAGACATTCTGTGTCAGGTGAAACGTATGATAGCCTTTGTTGTGGTTTTTGTTGTTGCTTTTGTTGGTTTAACATAGCTATTTATATTAACGGTGATAAATTTTGAACATTGTTAAGTATTACATTTGAAACCTTATCTAATCTTGTCTGTCCCAACCATGCAATTAGTTTAATAAAAGATATCACCCACAGAAATCCTTGCCGCTCACATTTCCTGGACTGTTACATCTACAACATCCCTGCCGTACTTTCCAAAATATATTAAATATGTTTTTCATTGAACTATGCAAATAATTTAGTTTGAGCAGTGGAAGATGTGCAATCATTGTAAATCCATTGGTTCTTATTTCTATTTAAAACTATAGCTCTGCTGTTGTTTTTTCTCTAGTACAAAAGTTAAATATTTTTATTATGAGTTCTTTCAAAGTTATTCTCATAATGGATTTTATTTTCTTCATAACTATTGTGGCAAAGGGCAGATGAGTAAATCTTTTTTTGGAATAGTACATTTTTATTACAGTTTTGTAAAGTTGATGTCATATGATGCTTACTAGAACAATCCTTACTGACATCAGGATAAGAAAACCCCATAATCATACGCCTACTGCTTTATATTTTTAATTGTTTTTAATTTGGGGCCAGATTTGTGGAAATACATAACCATAAAATTAGTATACACAAATTATAATTATATTTTAAAATTTAATAATTGAAGTATTTTCCAAGAAATGTTGTTACAGTGCAGATTCAAAGCTTTCTATATCCAGCAAGTTCCTGGAGTGTGTTGAGGCTAATTTTTTTGATTCAGCTGATGGTGAGGGCACTGAGGAGGGAAGTGCTTTTTGATTTACTGCTCATAAACCAGGAGAAATTGGTTAAGAATATGAAGTGGAAGACACCTTTGGTGACAGTGACCATAAATGATATCCTAAGGGGAGGAAGGAGATATCATGAAATGATATCCTAAGGGGAGTTTAAAATCCTAAGGGGAGGAAAGAAGGCAAACAGCAGAATAAAGACGCTGGACTTTGGAAAAGCAAGCGCGGGGACTTGGTGGGCAGGACACTATGGGAGGCAGTTCTGAAGGGCAAGGCATATGGGAGAGCGGCTGTACTTTAAGGAGGCTCTCTTGAGGACACAGGAACAAGCTATCCCAATGAGACTGAAAAATGGGAAGTGCAATCGGAGACCAGTTAGGGTAGACAGCGATCTCTCTAAGTACTTGAACCTCAAAAAATAATCCTATAAAAAGGGGAAACTTGGTCATAGTACTCATGGCTAAAAAAAAAAATATTTAAAGGTTTGCTTTTACTACTTAGCTTGTAGGTAAAGTAGATAAAGGCAACCCCCGCTCAGCGCTCTTAATTGGTTCCTGGAAAACCAAGTGTTAAATGGAAATAGTGTTAAGCAAAACTGAAAGTTTTTGATGAACCAAGATGGTGACCATAAGTGTTATAACTAAACTCGCTGAGTGCTAAGTAGAATCAGGTATGAATATAAAATGAATGTTATAGCGAAATAGCGCTAAGTGAAATAATGTTAAGCAGGGGTTGGCTGTACTGCGTTAAAACAATGATCCAGGGAAATGGCAAGGGTTAATTGATTTCTAAAAGCCTGTTTGTCACAGATTCACAGCCTTCAAGGCAGACAGGGTATCTAAGGCCAATGGGCATACACATCCTGGGAAATTAAAAACATCCAAACTTCATTTTTATAATAAAAATAGGTCTGGCTCCCGGACTACGGTGCCCAGGGTAGTATTTACTGGATGCACTGCTCAGCTTGTGTATATTCTGGGCACCAGGAAATATTTTGGGTAATGTATTTTGTAATCACCTTGTTTGCTTTGCCTGTATTACTTCTATTTCCTATCGTGTGTTTCAGTAAAATTTGCCTATTATCAACCAAACAACTTGTAGTTGGTCTAAAGGTCATGCTTGCCCCAAATGGGGTATTAGAACTGGGTAGTAAATCCAGGGCCAACAAGTACTAAGGAAACGTATTAGATTATTGCATGGGTATGCAGAGAGAAAATTAGGAAAGCCAAGGCACAATTTGAGATGCAACTGGCAAGGGATATAAATATGTTAAAAAGAAGAGGAAGACCAGGGTTCCATAAGCCCTTTACAGAATGTGGATGATGCAGAAAAGGCTGAAGTAGTTAATGCCTTTTTTGCTTCAGTTTTCACAAACGGGCAGTTTTCAGATGATGAATGCAGTGGGCAGCAGAGATAGGAAAGGAGACCAACAGCCTAGAGTAATGGCAGAACAGGTTAGGGATTACTTAGAGAAGCTGGATGCTTTCAGATCATCAGGGCCAGATGGCATGCACCCAGGGGCTGCCGATAAATGTGCTTGTTCACGGTCTAATTAGAATGCATTGACTGATTGACTCTGCTCCATGTTCTAATTAGAGCCGTCCACTGTCACCTCACTGTTGGGCAAGGTTCTGGATGACTGAAAAAGGGACATTATAGTGCCTCTCTTTAAGAAGGGTAAGCAGGAGTATCATGGGAACTACAGATCGGTTCACCTGATCTCTACACCTGGGAAGATCATGAAACAGGTCCTCAAGGAATCCTTTGTATAGCGCCTAGAGGAGAACAAGGTGATCAGGAACAGTTGGTATGGATTCATCAAAAGCAAGTCATGCCTGGCTAATACGAGTTCTTTCTATGATAGTGACAGGCTCTGTAGATAAGCGGAGACCAGTGGACGGTGGTATACCTTGACTTTAGCAAGTCTTTGACCCTGTATCCCATAACATTTTCATTAACAAGCTAAGGAAATACAGACTAGACAAAGTACGGTAAAGTAGATATGTAACTGGTTGGATCATCATATTCAGCAAGCAGTCCTCAATGGCTCAATGTCTAGTTGGGAGGAAGTATCAAGTGTGGTCCCCAGGGGTCTGTCCTAGGTCTGGCATTGTTCAACATCTTCATTAATGATTTAGATTATGGGATTGAATGCACATTTGGCACTTACGGATAATACCAAGTTGGGTGGAATTGTGAATGCTCTGGAGGGCAGGGTTAGGATACAGAATGACCTGAATAGATTGGATAAACTACCTGCAATCAATGAGATAAGATTCAACAAGGATCAGTGCAAAGTGTAACTGCATGCACAAATACAGACTGGGGAGTGATTGACAAGAGTCCCATATTGCAGAGAAGGATCTGGGGTTTATGGTGAACCGTAAGTAGAATATTAGACCGCATGTGCCCTTATTGCAAAAAAGGCTAACAGTATACAGTTGTATTCATAGAGTGTCCCTTGCAAATCAAGGGAAGTGATTCTTCCATTCCGTTTGGCACTGGTGAGGTTTCTTGGCATACTGTATGCAGTTCTAGGCCCCGCAGTTTTCCAAAGCAGGTGAGATGACACTTTGGGATGGTTTAGTTAGGGATGATCCTGTCTTGAGCAGGGGCCTGGACGAGAGAACTTTATGAAGTTCCTTCTAGCTGTGTTTTCCTATGGTAAGTTAGTAGAAAGACTCAAATTGACCTAAGTGAACTTTGGATAAGGGTCTTACTGGCTCTCTGTGAGCTCTACTGTAATACAACTGCATTTATTCAACCAAAACAAATGTTTTTCCCATTTTATCACCAGTGTTACTTTCTCTGTCAAAACTGTATTTGACAGTTCTTTCAACCATTCTGTGGAGGTGTTTTACGTAGCAGTAATTGTTTTGTTACATTTCAGTCCCCTATTCTTAGTGTTTGCTACAAGATGTACTTATTCTGGTATACAAAGTTTAATGAAAAATGTAGATCTTTGTACTGAGAATGATGATAAAAAGGCCATTGTTACACTGCAACAAAAGAATTTACAAGGTAAGGTAGTTAGTGGTTGGTGCCATCCCACTCTTGTTCTGACAATGAGATATGTAAGCATCTCAGCTTTTTTCCTTATCTTTTACCTCATGTCAGGGAGAACAATAACGGACTTATGGCACTTGTCTACACTACATGCAAAGTGTCTATTTTGTAATGATCCAGTTTAACAAAGTTCTTTAATAAAAGTGGCAGTGTTTCCATGTATTGCCCATTTTAGAAATCTTTTTAAAATGGATAAGATTAAATATGCAATATACATCTTTGTTTTTAATTCACATCTGCTTAATACTGGATTATACAGTGAACTTAAAGTTTGGATTGTCCCTCATGGGATTAAAGATTAAATTAGATAGGTATGAGTTGGTCTGTCTTAAGCTCTTATAACATTACATTTGGGAGGCATTAAAAATCCAGAGATGCACTTCAATATTAGAAATCATAATAGCTATAAATGCTATATAAAAGCTGTGCTGGTTACAAAGCATTAAAACTTTAGCCTAGTCTCTGTTACCTTGCATAGACACTTTTTAGGTACCTAGGTCCCAGGATTGTTAAATTTATGAAAATGTGAAACTAAGGGTGGTATTCGGTGGAAGACATTTACCTGAGATGATTCTTTTCTTTTTTCTTATTGTTTCCTAGGTTAATATATTAAATTCATCTTCAAGTGACCTCTGTATGTTCCCACTCTTGCTGCTTTCTGTTCCCGGCCCTGTGCTTCTGGCCCCCTCCCATGTCTGCTGTGTGCCACAAATATACAGGCTGCTTGTACCACTTGTGGCACATGTGGACTGTTGGCCACCCGTGCTTTAGGCTGGAAACAACCTTTAGGCTGTGCTCCTCTTTGGAGCACAGTCATTTGCACTGTGATATGCTGCAGCACTGCTGATTTGCTTCACTGATGTCTACAGATGTGACTGGGGTTGTTCTAGAGCAGGGGTGGGCAAAATGCGGCCCGCGGGCCGGATGTGGCATGCCAGGCCATTCTGTCCGACTCGCAGGGCCCTTAAAACATTTAGAAAATTAATATTTATCTGCCCTGGGCTGCCTGTCATGTGGTCCTTGATGGCTGGCCAAAAGTCAGTAAGAGGCCCTCTGCCCAAAATAATTGCCCACCCCTGTTCTAGAGAGACAGGCCCCTGCCACTCTCAGTGCTTCAAGGGCCTGATCCTGTTAGACATCCCCTGCTCACAGATGCACCCCTTGTGTCAGTGGAGGGATAGTTTTGCAGGGGGAACATTTTGTCTTTGGAAGTCCCCCCCGCTCATCCCCTCCATGCTTGCAGATGCTCCCATCATGTTGGTGTACAGCAACTGGATATGCCCACAAGGGGAAGCCTCTATACGCAGTGTTCATCTGCAGGCATGGAGTGGGGAATTCCTGTGGCATGGTATGCATTTTGCTGTGTTGGAGTGAGGCATCCGGGGCTATTGATTCTTTAGATCGGGTCCATGAAGTGCCAGGAGCTCCTACCAAGGTAGCTAGAGAGTGCCGTCAGTAACAGGCTGCCTGCTTTCCCCCATCGTAAGCGAACAAACATCAGCTGCAAAAAGGTGGTGCAAATTATTACTAGGGTTCTTGCTGTCACATCTGTGGTGCAACAAAGGGCTAAGACATCTATTCACTTGAGTTTTGTGCTTCCATAATATTTTTTTTATAGCAGTGTAAAGGCGATGTCTGTTTGTAGCCTGTGGGCATGTCCACGCTGTCCTCTCAGCACCTTCCAGCAGGGACATTCCTGAGGATGCCCTCTCTACCTGCTTCTGCTCATACTTTCCAAACTTGCAGATGTACTAGTGAAACTTCTGTCTGGCTGTTCCCCTGTGGTCCTTCTCAAGACCTCGGTGTCCAACATGCTTGAGAGTGGTTTCTGAGGATGCCCCTCGGACATCTTCGGTGACATATTACTTGTCTGGAGGGTGTGAGTGAGAGCAGGTGTCTGGAGTATGCTCTTGGCGTATCTCTGCTAGCACAACTATGCATAAGGTGTAAACTGACTCTTAATGTTCTGGTGCAGAGCTTTGCTTTTAATAGTGTTGAAACCAAACACAAAGAAACCAAGATTCATTAGGTTCACCGCCTGACTTCCCATTTTTTCAGCTTTGGAAGCTTGGGAGGAAGTTGTTCATTGTCTAGTTCTGAGAACATCTCTCTTGAGTAACATCCTGGTACAATAGTTTGTTTTGCTGTTCTCACATTGCAGAAATCAAAATGATATTTTATAAGGCATATTTGTTAAGTTAGATGCCTTATGCATTTTATCAAATGAGTTTAATACTTTAGGAAGCTCAGTAGAGTAGTGTTTATGCATGGATGAAGAGAGGTTCAATGAATAGCAAATCTACATTTTTTACTTACTTTAGGCTTTCTGTACGTTTTCAGAGTCCATGCGGAAGCTGCATTATTAACAACATATCCCAGGGGTTTTCAACCTTTTTTTTAATAAGTGTACCCCCTGTGGTCCCCTTTTTAATGAGTGTACCCCCCCCCCCCGGGGAGGGGTGGGGGGAATGGCAAGAAGACACCGAACAACTGTAAGAAAAGACAGTGAGGAGTTACTCAGTTACGTATCATGTATATTCATGGTTTACGCCTGCAGGCCTAGTATAATCTCATCTTTATCCCAGGTTATTGCTGGAACCATTTTTTTTTTTTTGAAAACGGAAGATGCCCTGAGCAATGAAGTTTTTTTGTCTGTTTTTCTTTTATCTGTTGTGGAGGGTTGCTCTGGAAAAGGACAAACTGTGGGCTGTTGTAGAATATAATTTTAGAGGATAGTACAATATGTTACCAACTTGATTTTGAGAAGTACCACAGGACTCTAGGTTGTTTGATCAATAGATATTAAGCTTATTCGGCAGACAATACACATCTCTAGGGTGAAGGAAAAGGATGTGTGAACTGCTCTCTGTTGCCTCTTTCAGTTGATTGATTGAGTGCCAGGAGTACCACTGCCGAAGGAGACCACATGGTTTCACTTGTGGGTTCCAAGTGAAATCCTTTGAGATGTAGGGAAGTGATTAGTTCTGATACTTTTCTCCTGTTAATATGTTCTTGCCACCGTGAAAATGGAAGTGCTGATCCTTGACTTGCTTGCACCAGTGTAAATTAGGAATTGTTCTGCTGAGGGTAAAATTGGGTGAGAGGAGAAGCAGGCTTTAAGTATTTCTTTATAGAGAAGGAAAATCGCAAGGTAGGATTTCATTGCTTTGCTGATACTGTACCAGCAAGTGACTGGTTAAAAAACTTCTGCATGCCTAACTATGGGCCTGTCCATGCTGCAGTCACAAAAATATCTACAGTGTCTGGTAATGGTACCTGAGCCAAAATTAAATTAGTTAGCTTGGGTCTCTTTAGAAGTTAAGATCAGTGTAGATGAATTCGTCCCACTTCTTGGCACTTCTTTAACTGAAGTATGGGCATACCCCAAATAATTCAATTGATTTTAGTGCAGCTGCTCTAGATTTGCATTTCATGCAACTGAAACGAGAATATACCCCCTGAAACCAAATTCAGCAGTTGAGTGAGTGACATATTTGTTGTAGGTTTCTCAATTAACTGTAGCACAATAGGGCTGGAAGGACATTAAAGAGGTCATTTAACATGACCCCTGCTGAAAGTGGAATAAAATAAATGGTTAGAAGTATAGTTTAGCTTTTAATAGCTTTTAATAATAATAGCTTTTAATAACACTGTAGTGGGTATTCAAAGAAAATGTAATGTTACATGTCAGTAGAACCAAAGGGACTGTGGCAGTAAAAAAGGTCAGAAGAAAGTGTTCAGACCTGGCCCTGTCTCACCTTGTGGGTGGACTCAAACAAGACAAACAAACTGAGCATAGTTCCACTTTGGTTCCTAGTTTTGGTCAGAATCCGTGGAACAAGCAGTCCTTTCTAGTGTCTCTGCCCCAGTCTTCCTGCTTTGGGTCTTGATAGTGCTCTCCTTTGAGAAACAGAAAATTTGGATTGTGTTCTTTAAGAGTTGCAACCTGTGCGGGGTTCTACGGTTCCTTCTAGCCTCTTTCAAATCCCACCCCCGTGGACTCCGGGCAAAGAGCTTTTCAAAGTAAATGGTCCCACCATCAGAACATCCATTTGCTCAGTAAGAAGAAGCTTTTCAGTTCTGTCGGTCACCGATCGCCCTGTCGCAGCTTCCCAAACATAGTATTCACTATGTTGTCAGTTCTCTGCTGTGGATATTAATCTACAGTTGAGGTTTGAATCTTAAATCATTTTTACAAATTAAAATGGGATTAATAATCTGGCACATACATATCCTCAACTGTCCTGGGAAGGTGCAGCCAGAGTAATGTAAATTTTTCCTTCGTCTGACAATTTTATTTTATTCTATCTTTTTACTTGCTTACTTGTGCTTATGATGCTGTTTAGTAGGGCTGTGTGAAGCTTTGGTAGCTGATTTGATTCAAAGGAGGTTTGGCCTGATTTGGGGGCCGAACCTCTGATTTTGAATCAAATCAGGAGACCAATTAAAAGCTCTTAATTAATTCAAAGCATCCGGATCAATTTGGAAAAGTTGGCCACTTTGGAGACTTGGCCATAGACTAAACAGGCAGCTGACACAGCTGCCTCTGGTAAGTCTGGGGTTGAGGAAGTGGGGAGGAAAGGGGTATGGGGGAGGCTGGGACTGAGAAAAGCTGCTCAGCTGGGGCAGGGCGGCGTGATACTGGGTGAGGGGGGCAGGTGGGGGTATAGGGTGTGGGCGCGGTAGCGCCCTGCCAAGCCATGCTGCACCCAAGCCATGGGGTAGGTATAGTGCGAGTGCCAGGCGGGGGGCGGGGAATCCCTGCTGCCCCCCCGCTGCCCCACACTGCATGGGGGGGCTCTGCCACGAGCGCCCAGGGGCCCTGATCACTACTACTGCTGCTGGTGAGTGTGGGGCCTTTTTTTTCTTAAGTGCTGGGACTACGCTGGGGTTAGGCAAGGGCTGGGCAGGGCAGGCATGGGGGCTTCTCCTATGGCTCCCCCCACCTAGGGAGAGATGGGCACAGCCAGAGGAGCTGCAGGAGACCCTGCAGCGGCCTGGCTGTGCCTGCCTCTGCCTGGCCGATCCGAATCACCAAATCTCTTGAATCAATGCTGAATCTTCAGAAGCTTATTTGGCCTAATTGATTCAGGACAGTGATCTGAATCTCCAAATCAAAGCGCTGTCCTTGGAACTGGCCAAATCCAAATCGAATACTGCACAGGCCTGCTATTCAGTAATCACTCAGAGGCAAGAAATCTGACAGTTTTTGCTTTGTTCTGTGTCTGTTTAACTGATCAGTGCTATGTAACACGGATCTCTGCAGACGTATCAGCCAGATCCAAATAGCCCATGCCAACATTTTCTGAGACTGCAGTCCCAAATGCCATTGTTTGTGCCTTTGTCCACACTGGAGGGTAAGTTTTTATTTATGCACAAACTAGAACGCCGCATCCCAGGTTGAAGGACATATGCTTATTCTCCGACCAGTTTACACTGTCACTTCCTTATGCTTCTGAAATAGTCGCATCTGTTTACGTTAGGTCTGACTTGGAGTCTACCATAGACATGAAAATTCCTACTTTTAGTTATTCCAAATAGGGTTTGAAAAAATAATTGTTTCTGAAGCCTCTTTTCTGTGTTGTTGACCAAATGTATCTTTTTACAAACCTCAGTTTCCTGGCCTCACCAAACCCAGTCATTTTCTGACTGATTAAATGTGGAACCTTCCAAATATTTTATTAACTTCGCGAACTTGAATACACTGTGTCTCCTATCTTGTTCCTGATAGCTAAAGGTGGATGTGAAAGTTTTAATACATTGTCCTTTCTGTTTTCCTGATAGATGTTTCTGTAAAAACGGATAAGGCGATGAGATCAGAATCAGCTGTGTTTCACATGCAGAACCAGTGCTACAGATGCATGCTAAATCCTTGGCAAGGCATCTTATTAACTTTCCATGTGCTTAGCAATAGGCATACAGACTTAGTAAAATGTAGTAATGAAATATTTGCTAAGGGGAACTTCCATTTGGTAAAGCACTCACAAGATGTGTGTCTGTATAGCATAGCTTGTTTTATGTTCTGTTAAATACGAACGATTGCTGCTGTTTAACCAAAGATTTCATGAAAATATTAGACTGCTAGTAGTTTTTCTCATTGATTGAATCAGAAAAGCACGAGAGAAATTGGTATTCAAAAAAACCCCTCCTTTCAATAAGGAAACTTGATTATAACCAGAATCAAATAAAAAGCCGATCATGTTAAAATTATTTATGTTATTAATTTCAAAGTAATTTTTAGAGGCTGTTAATTTTTTTCTGTTATGAACATTTGATGTGGTGTTAGATTCTTCTTTTTTATTTCCCTCCCATCTGCCCCCCAGTTTACGACTGCTAGAAACCTCAAAAGCTCTTTGCATCTCAGGTTATAAACATCTTATACTACTTCTGTTGAACACGGTGGCCAAGCTTCAGTAGAACTGAGTATGTACTATCCATACGAATAAAGTATGCAGGATTCAGCTGTGATACGGAAGCCAGAAAATGGTATCTTATTGACAACACAGTGGGGGAATTTTCTTTCTCCCACGCAGGTAACAGTGTAGTACCAGTAGTAGTAGTAGTAGCAGCTGTTGAAACTCTTTAGTTTCTTTCTCCAAGTATAATGGGAAAAGATCCATGCATCTGCTTATGTTCTTGGTTTAGCTGTGCCTTCATGTCTTGATATACACTAACGTGTTCCTGAAGAGATGAATCCAGGGCCTATGGAGCCTGCATGGATTCTGACTTAGAACCATATCAGTGTCATTACATTTCTGAACCTGTAGACAGGGCAAAACTTAACTATTGAAATGTGCTGTTTCATAGTTTAATAACAATAAACCTTTTAGCAGACAGGGTATGACCGAAATAAGTATGGAGCTGAAAGATCCTTTCCCTCCAGAAGAAAGGTGAGGTATACTTTTGGGCTGGTGGCTTTATTACTGCATATGCTGGTGGTAGTCTAGAGCAGTGGTTTTCAAACTTCCAAAAGTCACAAACATTTTGCATCACTTCTTGTGCTGTGGAACTGCTACCCTTATTCCATGAGCTGGAACCAGGTGATCTGGCCTGACAGTGGTGATATACTCCCTCCTGGCCTACTCTGCCATTAGCCCAGTCTTTTTGCAGAGCCCCAGTGATGTACTGTAGAACTACAGGGTTCCATGGAACACAGTTTGAAAATGACTGATCTAGAGACATAATGTTTCCAAGGTCTCATTGAGTCCCCCCTCAGAAGGGTGCCTGCTCTGGACCATCATGGCCTTGTGTGGTACCTGAGCCTGCCTGCTGGGGGATCCCTGCCTCCTTACCACTCTGAGATCCTGGCCTTGTGGCCCCTTACCCTCCCTGGTTTTTTGTGGCCCTGACTCAAGGAGTGAGCATCTCATCCTGCTCCTGACAGGGATTGTACCTCTTGCTGTGGAGGACAACTGCAACCTGAAGTTCTAAGTAGCAAATAGTCAGTTATGCTTCATAAAGGCGTTTACTGGGACAAAGCCCACCCATTCAGAGGGTCTCTACTCCCGTCAAAGCTAGGGACAGACATTCATAGTTTCATAGTTTCTAGGGTCGAAAGGGACCTGAGTAGATCATCGAGTCCGAAAAAAGTACTGGGGTCAAACGATCCCAGCAAGGTGTTAATCCAGCCTCCTCTTAAAGACCCCCTGGGTAGGAGCCAGCACCACTTCCTTTGGAAGTTGGTTCCAGATGCTAGCCACCCTGGCAGTGAAGTAGCACCTCCTGATGTCTAGTCTGAATTTACCCTCTGCTAGCTTGTGACTGTTATTTCTTGTCCTGGCATTGCTCGGGGGAACAGGGACTCCCCCAATGCCTGCTGTTCCCCTTTGAGTAGTTTGTAAACAGCCACTAGGTCCCCCCTCAGCCTTCTCTTGTGGAGGCTGAACAGGTTCAGGTCCTGTAGCCTGTCCTCGTAGGGTCTGCCCTGTTGCCCCCGGACCATACGAGTGGCCCTCCTCTGGACCCTCTCCATGTTGTCCACATCCCTCTTGAAGTACGGTACCCAGAACTGGATGCAGTACTCCAGCTGTGGCCTGACCAGTGTCGTACAGAGGGGGAGGATCACCTCCTTGGACCTGCTGGAGATGTATCTGTGGATGCATGACAAGGTGCGGTTGGCCTTCCTGACTGCATCCCCACACTGCCAGCCCATGTTCATTTTGGCATCAATAGTGATTCCAAGATCCTTTTCTGCCTCTGGAGTGACAATTAGGAAGCTCCCCAGCCTGTAGGTATGCTGCTCGTTCTTTGTCCCCATCTGCATCACCTTGCACTTGTCAATGTTGAAACCCATCCTGTTCTTATCTGCCCATCTCTGTAGCCTGTCTGTCTGATTGTAGCCTATTCCTCCCTTCTAGCATGCCCACATCCCCCCACATCTTGGTGTCATCAGCAAATTTGAACAGGGTGCTTTTTACCCCCTCGTCCAAGTTGCTGATGAAGATGTTGAACAGTGTGAGCCTGAGGATGGAAAAGCCTGAGCCTGATTTGATTCAATTCCAAAAGCCTGAGCCTGAATTGATTCAATCTTTGCAGGTTAGTCTAACCTGGCTAGGCTAAACTGGTGTGTAACCGCGAAGACATTCTAGAAATGCAGGTGCAGGCAGCTGCTCAGGCTAGAAACCAGGGGGCACTAGATTAGCCCTCCCTTCCCTTCCATGGTGCTGAGCTGGGGTCAGGGGGGGAGCATGGCCAGGCCCTGGCAGGATGCTCTGATTAGAGAGGGGTCCCCTACGCCCTGCTGAGCAGCCCAGCAAGCAGTTGATAACACAGTGTTTATCACCCCTAACTCAGTGTTTACCAGCCCATTAAGAAAATAGAAAGCAAAAGCTTCTCTCCATTAGTTGAAGCTCTTCTTAAACAGCTTTTTCCAAGGAAGGAACGGAGGGACCTTATCAGTTGTCTGTTGATTAGCTCCAAAAAGCCCTAAGTGGACACTGTCCTGTCTGCACAAACCATAGCCAGCATGCTGTATACTAGGTAATGCTGAGAGATGTCTGTGTAAGGCAGAGGGGAGAGGGACTTCCTGCTTAATAGGCAGCGCGGGGTGGGAGGAACAAGGGAGATGCCTGAAATTTCTGCCAGAGCTCCAGCCAGGGAGCAGAGGGGAGGGGACAGCTCTACTGTGGAGGAGAGAGCCCTGCCCAGCCCAGAGAGCATGCCAGGATGCTGGGGGAGTCTGATTTAACTTACACCAGAAAAGGGTATGGGACAGACATTGCATAAACTGGTTCAACTCAAATCAGTTAAGTCTTTTATACACAGAGTCATCCCTAGGGGTGTGCAGGACCCAGGAGGCAGGGTGTGCTGGCGAGCGTCCAGAGGCAGCAGTGGCAGGAGAGCTGGCAGTGGCTCTCCTGCTGTGGTGGGGCTTGTACGGCACTGTCCATGGGAACCCCACAAAGTGTGGGGCGCAGGGAAGTTGCCTTGATTTGTCCCACACTAGGGATGGCTCTGCTTATGCTACATTCAACCAGGTTTATCTCAAACTGGTTTCAGTGATTTTCAAACTGGTTTATGTGAACTGAACATCTGTACTGTTATAGGTTTAAACCAGTTTCTGGTCGCTTAAACTGGTTTATCTGTAATGTCTGTCCCTAGCAAAGTGTTAAGCAGTTTCCTTGTCCCCAACCCAGCCCACATAGCTTAGAGCACACTCAAAGATCGCCCCATTGTTCTTTCCAGTTTGCCCAGTTTCAGAATCCCAAAGCTGCCCAGCTCATCTTCTTGTGCAGACTCTGTCCTCAAACTATCCCTGCTTGGAGCTGACATTTCCTTGTCCAGGCTGCTCTCTTGTTGTCATATTTACTTCTGTCTCTCCACTGGACAACTTTTGCAAGCCTTGCCATTGCTGGTGTGTTAACAATATTATAGATGGATGTGTTTTCTTTTGCTAGGGTAGGCCAGCAACTTTGGTTTCACTGTCCATAATCAATTCTTTCTCCTTGTACAGTACTAGCTTTTTGATGGGTAATTATTGTCAACTGTTTTCCCATGGTTCTGAAGTTTTTAAGAGCTGTGTTTAAAAAGTAAGGGGAAATGGTGCAGCCAATTTTTTTAAAGCTAATTAAAAAAAAAAAAAGAAAAATCTAGTACCTTACAAAATTTGAGTTGAATGGAAGTCCTGTGATGAGGTGCAGATACTGGTATTTGATAAATTAGATTTAGTATAGAACACAATTTATGAAAGTTAAATGGTAATAGATTGTTGGAGCTTTACAGTAAAGCATTTTTCCACCATGGAAACTGACTGAAAGAGGATATTATAAAATAAGTAAAGCAGTATTAGGAAAATAAAATATCCAGGGCATATATTTAACAAGTACAAAAAAATCCCTTTGGCATAGCTCATTTATGCTTATATCTTGGAGTAGATAGCTAAAGCCAGGCCACGTATATGCAAATTCTACTCCCATACACTACAACATACTACCTCTCCCCAAATTAAAATTCTATTAGCAAAACTCATCTTGATATTTGAGTGTATTTACATACATCATTGCATATGGTCTTTTGTAGTTTTGCAAAAAATATCCATGAAAGGACAGAAATAATATGATATATGATTGAATTCAGCCTAGTACCTTGTTGTTACTTTGTAAGTCTTATTTGTTTTGAAACACATCCTCATTTTGATTATCTGTTTGTAACTTTATGGATTTAGCTTTTTTCTTTATTTGGATTAAGAGAATAATTGAAACAAATCTCTGCCATATTACTTATGCAAGTTCAAACACATGTAACCCTTGCTGGCATGCTAGGCCAGGTGATATGCTGGATTCTGGATCCTCAGGGTGCCAGTTGCTTTGGGAACCCCTCTTAGGCAGGGCTGCTGACAGGTGTCCTCTGGAGAGGTGTGCCCCTCACCCTCACTGCCCAAGCATGTACTTTAAGTCCAATAAACAAATGGGTTTCTTTGTTATATGCAACTATACAGAAAAGAAATGATTAATCAAGAGAAGGTTTTGTGTGTGTGTGTGTGTGTGTGTGTGTGTGTAAAAACCAACAATTTGAATAGAATTTACAACTGGAACAATAGATGAATAATTCCACCACACTGCGTGGTCCCACTTGAATCAAACAACCTCAATGATTACATTCACTTGGTTATAACACTTTAAAACAGTTTCCCCCTGTGACAGGAGTACCTCTACTACAGTCTATTGGTGACTCCGCCCTCCTGTTATGGGCCAACCGCCTGTCATACCTTGATCTTAATTGATTAATTAATATATGTAATTAGCTGGAGGCTGCCCATTTTATTCGCCTTGGTGCCAGGGGGTGCTAGCTGCAGCTCCTTTTTCTCCCCTACACCGCAGCCCAAGCCTCGCAGATGATCCTGACATGGTTTGATCTGTGCCTTGTTATAATTTGGCCCTTCCCTCCCCTCACTCCGGGCTTCCCGCTGCCTTCGGGCTTAGGTGGCTGTAGCCATGCCTGGCCCCAACTCTCCTTCTCGGGGTCTCGAACCCCCACAGGGCTCAGGTGGCCTCAGCCTTTCCTGGCCTCCAATTCTCCGCTCCCTTTCTCGGGGCTGGGGTCAGTGCAACCCCGAATGCTGCACCCTCCCTGGCGCCAGGGTCCCCCCACTACCGTAGAGCCCCTATGAGGCCTCCTCCAACCCCTAATAGCCTCACCCAAACCACTGGTCTTATGAAACTACAGATAGAAAAAACTCAAACCCCTGGGTAATAACCTAAAATCTCATTCAGTCCCTACCAGGGAATTCTCTACCCATAACAGCAGAAAGGAGCTGCTTGGGGCATCAGGCTTCTCCAGTCTGTTTGCTGTGGTGGACCTCCCTCTCCCTTGGCTGCCAGAGGAGCACTGCCCTCCTGGCCTCACTCCTGGGGTTTATATGTGCCAGGCCCTGCCCCTTCCTGTCAGCTGACTTCCCAGTGGTTGCTCTAGCAACCAGCACCTGTGGCTCTGGCTGCCCTGGTAACTAGCAGCTGGGCTCCCCACTCACTGCTAGGGCTCTCTCCCTAGCCCTTTCTGCTCTAAGGAGCAGGGCACCTGCATGCTCTGTGACACCCTCATAACCAAGGTTGATTTCTCTCTGGTCACTGTCTCCTTTCCATAACAATAAATGGCAACACAGCTTTATGATCCACTGCTAGGTGGCAGAGGCGAGGCTTTTGCTGCTCCAGGGAAGGTAGACTCTTTGCTCTTTCTTGGTAACTCAGCAAAAGCAAGTCTCTGAGCAGCCACTGTAGGTAACAGGCTTCTTTTCTTTAGTTTCCTTCTGAAAAACACACCTCCTGCGAACACTAGGGGTTAATTGTCCCCTCACACACCCATGCAGATTTGGGATTCTCACAGCCCGCTCCCTCCCTGGGCTGTCTCTCTCCCAGCACCTCCACATGCAGACGGGGTTTCCTCTGCAGGCTTCTGGCCCAAACAGCAGATGTCCCCCTGCAGGTCCCTGACCAGGCAGCTTTTCCCAGCTCCCAGCTAGCTTACCAACCCCACCCCACTCTTTCCCTGAGTACCTGTGTACCTGACACAGCTCTGACCCGGGTGGGGAATCAGCTTCTCATGGGATGACTTAGGCTCTCCTCTGTCCTGAGGTCTGCTCCCCAGCAAGTCTCAGGTCCGTTCCCTCTGGCGGGTGGGGGTGGCTGAGTCTCTGCCTCTCTCTCCAGGCTGGTGTTGCTTCTCTCCAGTTGCTTTTCCCTCCCTCAGTTTTTATGGCTTCATAGTAGCCAATCAGAGCCTGGGGTTTGCAGTGGGGGGTCTGATCACAGTTCAAATGCTCCAGTAAAAGCATGCATTGTGCACAGCGTATCCTCCATTTAGAAAAGCTTTTTTACCCTCTGCAAACTTTTTGCTGCCTTTCTGGCAAAGTTCTTGGGCGCAGCTCTTTCACTCAGCTTGCAGCCAAGCAAGTCTTTGCAGCTGTTACGTGTAGGTCAGGTAGTTTTAAAAGGTGGTTATAATGAGCTTTGTTAGAGACATCTTATTTTTCTATTTTCCACTGGTGTATTTAGACTCATATTTTAAAGACTGCTGATTTAAAGCCAGCTTACATAATTATGTGATGGTGGTTGTTATATGTAGGAAGGTGCAAAAAGACAAGCAGAATACCCTTGCTTATCATTTATCACTTATTTCTTTTTATGCTCAAAGCCAATTTTATTTTGAGAATAACTAAAAGAAAAATGGGGCTGCATAGAAAGAAAATGTACACATTTTCTAGTATGAAAGCTATGTATATACTCTGTGTGTGTGTATATATCTATACACTATACTATTTATTTATTAAAATGCAAAGAAGCATGAATGGCTTGCAGGATCCATGTTTCTTCAAAGATCAACACTTTGGTTTTACATCTAAATCAGTAAAACAGTAAATCTCATAATTAAGCTTGTGGGGTTTTTTTGTAGCAGGATTTGGTAGTGCTAAGACTAGCATCTTTTTTTGTTTAAATGTAAGATGATTGATATTTTCATATGCATCCTAAGAAAGTAGGGCTGGGAAGTCATCTAGTTCAGCCCCTTGCTCAAGGAAGTATCATTCCTGACTAAACCATCCAGCCTAGTGGTTGTCCAACCTGCTCTTGAAGATTTCCAAGATGGAAATTCCACAACTTCTCTAGGTAGTCTGTTCCAGTGCTTGGCCAACCTCAGCAAGTTCCTCTTAATTTCCAACCTAAATGTCCTCTGCAGCAGCTTGAGTGGCTGTCGTCCTGTCTCCTACAGCCACAGAGAGAGGCCCATCTCCATTCTGTCTATAATTACCCTTCAGCTATTTGAAGACTGTTATCAAATCCTGCTCAGCCATCTTTTTCCTAAACTAAATAATCCTACTTCTTTCAGTCTTTGCTTATGAGCCATATTGTCCAGGCCTCTAATCATTTTAATTGCTCTCCACTTGACACTTCCTAATCTGTCTATATCCATCTTGAAGTGTGGGGCCCAAAACTGAATATAGTACTCTAGGTGAGGCTTCACCAGTGCTGAATGGAGTGAATGAATTATTTCCAGTGATTTGAAAGTGACACTTCTGTTAATACAACCCAGGATGCTGCTCTTTCTTTTTCTTTTTTTGGCAACAAGAGCACATCATTAGTTTATATTCAGCTTATGATCTACTGTAACCTCTAGATCAGTTGTTCTTAATATTTTTAGATTTAAAGGCTGTGTCCACACAAGCATGGATGTTTGTTTCCCTGGAGACCAAAAGCAGTAACACACTTTGTACCACTGCTACTTTTCCCTGGGGAATGCCTGTGCCTCGCGCCCTCTGGCATGCAACAGGTTACCCTGGGTGGGGTAGGGGAAGCTGGGGCCAGCACTGGACTTGTCCCAGCTGCCTTACCTGGGACCTGGAGCTGCAGTAGCGGCGGTCCTAGGGAGGCCATCATAAGGGATGTTCCAGTTTTCTGCTACTCCGTCCTCTATTGAAGAGAAAAATAGAGGACATAAAGACGTCTGGCTTGATATCAAGAGAGGACAGAGGACAACTGGACTGTCCTCTCTGCTGGCCACCTTAGGTGATCCTGCCACTCGGAGCCTGGCTGGCAGCCTATGTGGCTCTGGCTGGCCAGGCTTCAGTTTTGGGTGGTGTGTGCTGTCCCCATATCTGCCATCCCTTTTTTTTTGGTCTTCCAGTGCAGAGAACATCTGAATATGTGGTATGTGTGGTCACATACCACATGGCTGTACTTGTCTGGGCGCAGCCAAAGTGTTGTATGTTGAGTCTCTATGTATGTTCTGCAGAAACGGCACGTGTCCCTGGCCGCTGGCGGGGGGGGCAAAGCGGTGGTGGGAGCGTGGCAGGAAGCAGGGGAGCTCCCACAGACACCGCCAGCTGTGTCGGCGGTGGGGGGTGGGGAGTGCTAACCAAGGGTTGGTGACCACCCACAGCTGCTGCTGGCAGCATCGGTAGCGGCCAGCGGGAATTGTGGACCACCCACAGATGTCACTGGTAGTGTTGGTGGTGGGGTGGTAAGTGGCGACTGCCCTCAGGGGGTGCACCACCATGCTCAGGGGGTGCATGTGCACCCATGTGCACCCCCTGTGCATTGCCCCGGATGTTCTGTACTCCAGCAGCAGAGGGAGCTTCCTGAACTGTATTATCTTGTGTTGCTGTTTCCTGTTCTGCTTTAGTCTTATAGAGTGATTACTTGTTAGTAAAGATGGTTCCCCTATTGTTCCCTGCATGCTCTCTCCAAGACAAGAACCCCACAGATACACGAAACAGTATTCCTCAGAAAATGCCAGCTTTTGTCTTTCCCTGCTTTTTGACCATGAAAAATTAATAGAGTACTTTCTCTGTTGCAAACAACTTAGAAAGACTACAACAGGTCAGAATGTTTCTGGGACTGTGGATTCCCATTTAAAATCTTTAGGTTTATCATGTGAATCTTGTGTAGGAGTTTGCACCTTGCCCCGGAGCAGGGATGAGCCAGGCCCCAGTGTCACAGTTGGTCGGGGTGGCAGATCGGATACGATACAAGCGGGATTACTGGCATGGAGATCTGAGGCACGGAAGCGTATGGTTTCAAAATAGATGATTTATTAGCCTTACGCTTTGAGGCGTAGGTAGTGATGCTTTCTTCAGTTACAGTTAAACAAATGCGAACAACAAACAACGGAGGGGTCTGTTGGCCAATGGGGTTCTCAAGTGAGCCTTTGCTTTCTAGCCGGAGCTAGGTGCAGCTGCCCAACTTGATAGTCCCAGGGCTGGTCAACAGCTCATTAAATGGAAAAAACAAACAAACAAAACTGTAACTCGATGGACGGAACGAACATTGTGACACCAATCCAAATGGACAATGGATGGTCGTTGACAAAGCCGAGGTCGAGAGCCGGGATGTGATGCAGCGAAGATACAATTGAGGTGAGTAGGGATGAGCCGAGCCGTAGTCAGTAAACGACGCTGAGGTCGTCAGTCAAAAGCCAGGTAAGTAGAAACCAGAATCAAAGTTTATACGCAAAAATCGAAGTCGAATTCAAAGCCAAAAAACATTCGCTAACCGAGGAATCAATATGAGAGAAACGAAATCGATGAGGTTAATGGCTGTGTGAAGCTATGAGGAGAACCGGGGGTTTGAATCCCAAACTCTCTCTGCCTCACAGTCCCTGCTAAAAGCCTCTGTTAGCAGATTGAGCAGCTCTCTCTCACCACACTCACACCAATGACGCCCAACAACCCACACCTCCAACGCTCACCCCGAGGTTGGGGCTCACTAGCTTTTAAAGCAACCCCTTGGCCAATCAGGGTGCTTGGCGATCAGAATTGTCTGGTACAATTATGTCATGCTCTTGTTAACTGAGCATGCGTCTGATCAAGCTCTGTGCGGAAACCAGATATGCGCAGGGCTGAAAAGTAGGTCACCGGTGATTGACAGCTCCTGGGGTCGCCCAGGGGGCACATGCTGGGCACACGGTGGAATTTTCCATTAGCCTGGGTTCTCTGCGCATGATCACAACTTAACTCATGTGTTGCCAGCACCTTTCAAAATTTTTACTTGGACACACCTAATAGTGCTAATATTGTATGGCACCTTGTGGCACCCTTAAAAGGATCTGGCAGTATCCAGGGTGCTCTGGCATCCCGGTCAGGAATGACTAAGTGCTCTTCTTCTTAGTAGTGGAGCCTAGTCAAATTGGGAATTTTGCATGTGGGTATGTTGAAGAATGGAAGTGATGGAACTAACTTTACTTGAGCTTCAAGAACCTTCAAGATAGACGTTATCCACATTGTAAGGCCAGATTGTGGTGGAGCTGGCTCTCATGAAATAGGGAGAAGTACAAAAAAACTTTCTTTTCAGGTCCTATGGCCCACTACAGTTTTTGAGCTAAGAAGAGCTTATGGATTGCTTCTTTTAAATAACCACAGAAATGGCTATCACATCCAAGGATTCAAGATGGCAACACAGGAAGTTCTGGAATACGTACTACAGATTGCTTTCTCAGAGTTCATGCATGGTGAGGATTTGAACCACCCATAATTTACTTTCAAGTGGCGTTTCATTCTAATGGACAGCATGAATTCCTGCAATTGGTGTTTGTCGCTAGTCCTTGACGTCTTCATTTCTTTCTTGGGTAGGAAAGTCCTGGGATCTACGCAGCTGGTTTAAGAGGTGACTGTGCAGTTTTGCTGCTGAGTTTACATTTGCAGATATTAACACAATAAAGCATCACATAATACATTTAGCAGTTCAGCCCCATCTGCTTTTTTAACCTCTCTGATGTTGAGCGAGGCCTGGGATAGTGGTTTTGCATATTTCAAGATCATTTTAATTAGAAAATGTTTTAATGAAAAATGAAATATTGGAATTGTAATATTGCCTGTACTATAAAACCATCTTCAAGTGGAGCTAGCTCTTGAATCCTGAAAAAGTTAATTGTTAAAAGAAGTCTTCATAAGTTCTTTCTCAGTGTTCTTTTTTTAATCTTTAATACTGAAATTTGTGGGCACTTTCAGTGTCCTGTACAGTGGTGTTAAGGACTACAGACCTCTAGTAGGTCAATGGAACTGTGAACAGTTCATTATGTTGCATTGCCCAGAATCTTGTGGAAGCTTAAATTTGTCAAACAAAAAGCTATAAGGCCAGTGGTTTTTAAGAATTGCTTGACCTATACCATTATCCCCATTCCTTTTCATCTCAATGATTTCTGTATGTTCAGAATGAGCTTGGTACTCACAATGTCTTACTGAAAAATTGCTTGGGATTATTTTATGGGTATCAAGAGCTGTAGAAAGAATATACTGGTTAGTACTGAAACAGTTGGGTGCCTGGTACCTTGTCTAGAAATAATTGACTTGTTAATCTTAACCACATCAACCCTCTCACATCATGAAGGTCAAACACAGGTTAACTCTAATAGGTAGATGTATGTCAGTTTGCCGTTTACATTTGTCAGTTATTTCTGTTCTATGGAGACTAATACTTTTATGAAGAAATTAGAAGAAGAACAAAAAAGTGAGATGCATGCAGAGAGAGAGAAATGGGAACAAAGACAAAACAACGTGCTTTTCATGTGATATCTGTGCCGCGATGAGCCGAAGTTTAGAAAACAGTAAAGAAAAGGCAGGAAGTCAAAAGGAGGCCCCAGGTGCACGTTATGTTTATATTGTGATTAATGCATTAATTAACTTGCCATAAATGGCATGGATTCTGCATGGCTGGTTGGCATGGCAGGGCCATACCAAATCATCCCTGGACAGCCCCTGGTCTCCAATTGGCAGTGCCAACAGTCTGGTTGGCACTGGCCTGGTGTCCAGCCAGCAGTGCTGACAGTCTGGTAGGCCTGGGGTAGCCAAGGTTCTCCACCTGGTCCTGGGACTGCCCTGTGGGCTCCTAGCTGGGGGGGCTCCCTTGCTGCCTCAGAAGGGCTGCCCAGTATTGTAGGGGATGAAGCTCCTGATGGGCATTTTAAACCCTGTCCCTGTGGTTTAAAGTCCCTGGTAGGGAAAACTCTTCAGCTCTCTCTGGCTGAGGGCTTCTGATCCTCTGCACCTGGCACCCCTGCCAGAGCTGCCAAGCATGGGATTTAAAGTCCATGGCAGGGCCAGGGCCAACCATCGGCTGTTTGTTGCCACTGGCCTTGGACAGTTCCAGACACGGGGTTGTTCGGGGCTGAGGATGGTAATCAACTGTTTTATCAGCTCTGTCCCAGACAGCCCCAGGTCTCCAACCAGCTTGGGGCTGTCCTGGGGCTGGTTCTGACAGTCTCTTTGATTGTTGACACTGGACCTGGGGCTGTGGAGGGCTGATTAGGACAGAAAACAAGGAGAATGAGAAACCCTCGAAGACTTTGTAACTAAGACAGAAAAACACATCTCTTAATTGTGAGAGGCAAATTGGTAAGAGATCTGATGTCAGCTGTGATCTGAACAAATTTTTCAGAGTATTGAAAGATGCAGAATTAACCCTGGATAAAGGATTTAGAACTCTTGCCAAGCAAAGAAAATCATTTAGTTGACACCAGTATATTCTGCTTGGCAGATTCTAATTGCCCTATAAAGGGTTAATTCTGAATTTTCCAATAATCAGATTCGTTTTTGTTTCAGAAGGCCCCACGAACGTAATAGAGAATCCAAATGATCAAAAGAAGAGTGCTAAAGCAGCTATGCCTTGGGCTTGTCCCACTGGCAGCGTACGTAAACTAAAGGTATGACAGTTTGTATCTTTCAGTTTTTTAATGGTACAAGGACGAAGAGCATCCATAGTTGAGCATGCAAAGTCCTCTGCAAATAAAGAGGATACAGTCACTAGAGAGTTGGGATCAAACAAACTGAGTGAGTTTGAGGGTGTCTTCTAAGAGAAAGAGAAGCTCTAAGAACAGAATATAGATGAAGCAGTCCAATAGTCATACCTTTCAGAAAGTTATGGTTACCCTAGAGAATTTAGGAGACAATGGGATAGGATCATTGCTTTGAACTGTAGCGCAAGTAGGGGATGCTTATGCAAGTAGGGCAGTATGTTTACCAGTCATTATAGGAGAAAAAAGACAGAACTTATGTACAGACTCAAAATAATCTGTCTCTCTCTCTCTCTCTCTGTCCCCTACCCGCAAAGAGAGAATTTTTTGGTAAGGTGACCCATGCCAACTATTCAGTATGTTTGATGTGCCAGCAATTACTGTTAGAAGAACAGCATGTATTTGCGCGTGTTCAACATCCCTTTTGAAGAGGCTCCTCCAAATTGCTGTTTGTTTGGGTTGCATGGCACCCAAGGTGTTACACCAGATAATACAAACAATTTTGATAGTGCAAAGTGCACTACTATTTTTATATTAAAAAAGGTGGGGAGGGGAAAGGTAGGACAGCATGACAGAGCTTTTTACCAGTTCTGAGCCAGAGGTGATGGGTTAAAGCTAAATACAAGTAAATTCTATATAAGGAGGATAATACACCTGAGAGAGCAAATTGTCCAGGTAAATCATGGTATGATTGAGACTATCACCAGTATGCTTTCCACAAGGAAATGGTACAGCTCTTCCTTGGAACAGTAAGCCATGTCAGATAACTTTGTGCCTTATTTAGCTGCTTAGTAAGTAGCTCAGAACGATGCTTTGTAAGTATGGAATAGGCACGAGATGAAAACCTTAAAGAGTCTGAGACACTGAAGAAGTTAATTAAAGAAGAACTAATTCTAAGATACTGTAACATCCCACAAGCAATTAAGTTACCGACAGCTACCTTCAAGGAGGTTTTTGGAGCTGCCACCACTTGATAAAAATGATGCTGGGCATCTGTATGTTGGGAAATGGTCACAAAAAGCATAGGTGTCATGAGTTAGTTCTGTTGTCGTAGCACCATATTTTCCAAAGGAAGTATTTATTAGGGGGCAAAACTTTTGGAATACCTTTCCCAGATCTTGGGAGAAAGGGATTCAAGGGACCCTGAATCTGCTGTTTTGTCTGACCTTTCAGACTGGCATTAACCATAGACGCTGAGACAACAGAACATAGCTGTGCCGGACCATAGGGTTTATTGGAATATTTCTGTTAGCTGTATTCATGTTGTAACGATGTTGCCAGCCTCAGTTTCCCCCTAGCTAGCTTGCACAGCAGGGAGAGAGCGGGTGTGCAGGCAGTGAAGACAGAGTTTCTGGCTCACGTGAGACTATCCATAGTCAGAGACTGGAATAGTTTTGTTGGCAGTTCAACACAGGTGGAGATTGCAGATAACACCTAGTGTCCAAGGGAGAGAGAGGAAAAAAAATAAACATGGTAATAGATTTGACAGGGATAGACAAGCGGGTTTTGTCTGATATTTGGAGACAAATAGTGCCACAGTGTTGGGGCTTAGAAGCTAGACAGACTTGGAAAGAGACCAGTGACAATCTTTGGGGGTGCTCTGGGCTTTTTGGACTGCACTGGGGGACAGAGGAACTGCTGAACCCCTTTGTGGGGGCTAGGGTCTTGCTCTATGGTCTTTGCCCCAGGGTTTTTATTGAAGAGGAGTGGTCTGATTTGCTTCTTGGAACTTTGGGTTACATTTATTTTCCCCAGCAAGGGGTAAAGAACTGGATGCTTGCTCCTTGAGTCACAGCCGCAAAGAACCAGAGGGTGAGGGACCGAACGGGCAGGATCTGAGTAGGAGGGAGCCAGTGTTCCCCTGTCCTCTAGAAGCTGAGCCTGAGCTGGGGTGGGCTCTCTCAAGTGACCAGACAAGGCCATGGTGGTCCCAAGCAAGCACCTTACCGGGGGGACTTTGTGACAGCAGCACAACCAGAGAAGTTGCATTGCTGCCTCCTACCTGCAGAGCTGCTGATGTTATACGGGAGAATTGCAGGACTAATCAGGGCTGGATTAACACATAGGCAAACTAGGCACATGCCTCAGGCCCTGAGCTGAAGGGGGGCCTGGTCCTTCCCTCTGCAGTGGCAGCATGAATGACCTTGTCCACCTCCCTTCCCTTCCCTTCCCTTTCCTTCTCCTCCCCTCTGCCAGCCAGACCACTGTGGTGGCAGCTTCCTAGTGGTGGCTCTGAGCCCTGCTCCCCATGGGTGGCAACGCCGGGTGGGTGGGGAGGGAGGGGGGCCTCGGCTGGCCTGGGGCTCATGAGTTTGTTTGCTTAGGGCCCACTAAATTGTTAGTCCCAGCCGTGGGACTAACTAAACATTATTGGTGGTTATTAGTACTTGTGCATCTTGTTTTTTAACTGTTAAGTATTCGTTTGGAAAAGAAGATGTGGGATTAAGAACTGCTTTTTATGGCTGAGTGTCCATACAGATGGAGAGTATGGGCAAGATGTTGTGGAGCTTTTCGTATTCAAAACTGAGTGGAACTGGGCACTGAATAAAGCTGAGCTCTTACAAGAACCTGAAGAACCGAGTGATTGCCAAAGGCTTTTCGGACTTACTGCAATCGAGAGAAGAATAATTCTTTGTGTCCTTTTGTGTTGCACTGCTCTTATCACAGAGGACTTCTTGCCAGAACACGTCTTACGCTGGGACAGTACAATTATATTACCTTAGAGTCTTCATTGTGAATGAGTAAGTCACACTGGACAATAAGACCAATGAATGCTTCTTGATAGGGAAACTTAAATGATGATGGAGATCAATCAAGATAGTTGGCAGCATATTAAGAGATGGACAACTGCAGTTTGTGAAATTTCGACTGGTTTTTCTGAGGCTGCAGGCACTGCATCAAATATCTGCTGTGGTAGGAGATGGCAGCCTACTATGTGACATCAAGTACTGTGACCTGTGCTGAAGCAATATTGCCAAGAATTGTTTGCATGTTAGGATAACATACAGCCCTTACATAGTATATCGTGACTGTAGCAGAAGTTTATGTTCTACAGAAAAGTAATAGTAAGGAAAGTAGAACTTTAGGATGATTCCTAAAATAATATTTGTAAAACGTATATAAAATATTGCTTACTAAATCTGTTTTCTGTGACGTTTTTTGGTGTCTGGGCATTACTTGTAATCTAGAACAGTCTACTTTTTAATTATAAGTAAACAAATGCCTTGGTCCTTTTTGAAAACACTAGCATACTAGTCAAGGAGACCTTAGCTGGTGCTTTCAGTTGATGTTAGTTGTGGATAACTTTCTAGCCCTTTAAAATGCATTACAATTGTTGGTATTTGACACCTTTGCACTGGTAGTGAAATAGGAAATAGCAGCCATCATGACACTGCAAGACATTATCATTCAGAAAGTTTTTGAACAAGAAGTAAAAAACAAAAAACAAACCTCCTCTAATTTAAAACAAAAGCCATGACAGTTTTGGGAATATGCCTGTGCTGATTTATGGATTTCTTTTCACTTGTGAAATTATCATTTATGATTATAATAATCAATGCATTAGAATTAGTCCATTTGGTAACAGGGACCTAGAATATAGTGAACAAATTATGTCTCCAAACATGAAAGAGGGCCATTGAGAGCCATCAGTTGAATAATTTCTGACCTGGTAGAATAATGGGCTTGCAACTCAGAAAGCCAATGGCTCTTTTTTAAAAATAACTCTGTCCACCATTCCCACACCTATGTGGAGCCTGGAAAGTCACTGGAGGAAGGACGGAGGAAGACAAGGTTTTAACAATTGTTTTTGGAAAAACATGCTCTCTAAGTGAGGGAGCTGCCAGAAATGGAAAGGGACAGGTATACATCATTTTTATTGCAAGAATGTGGACTAAAACTCTGTATATTCTCAGGGGTGACTGGTTTCTAAGGGTGTGCGGGGGTGGGAGGGAGGGGGAATTACGTGTACTTATTCTTTCACCTAAATCTGTGCTAAGAGTGAAGTGTGTGTATGAGAAATATCTTTGCAAAGCATTTCTTATGTTATCTACTGAGTGCCACAAATGGTAAAACAACCAGAGTATCTGAGGGGGTTAACTCTGGGATGGGATATGTATGAAGTACTGAGGCAGTTTCTTTGTGAAGCAAGATTTTTTTTTTTTGATGATATCTTTTACTGGACCAGAATTAAGAGAGATGTCAGACAAGCTTTTGGGCATAAAATTCCCTTTCAGTACTTAATCTCAAGGGCAGCTAGGCTGCAGGGCCCTACATCCCATGGAGGGGATATCTAGATATACTTAAGAGTTTCTCTGTGCTGCTTGCCTGCAGGAAGGGGAGTGGAAGAGCTGAGTGAGGTAATTCAGCATGCCTCCTTTTACAGAAGAAGCTACCCCTTTTTCCCTACACGGAGTTTTCTCTTATAGCGGGTGTGTCAAACTTGTCCATCACTCCTCTCCTCCATTCCGGATCCAGCACACATGGCACAGGCTCCTGAATCCATACTACATGCAGGATCCCCTTCTGTGCTGCTCTGGGACTGTGCCTCGCGTGGTGCCCACTCCAGCTGGTCCAGGATCTGTGCTGCTAGAATGGGTGCCTGGTGCAGTGCAAGCCCAGACCAGCTGGAATGGGCACCCCATGCAGTGTGGGTCCTTAACTGGTTGGGCAGGGTGTGATGTGTCTAGTGTGGGTGGCATGTGCAGCGTGAATCCCGGACTGGCCACAGCAGGAACTGCAATTAATATATGTCCCAGGGCCAGCACATGCCATGCGGGTGTAGGTCAGCTCAGGTCCAGGGGCAGCACTGGCTGGCAGAGGATGAGGTGCTATAGGCCAGATCCAGCTCGCGGGCTGTATCTTTGACATCCCTATCTTACAGAGATTTGTATTTTCTTTGATTTTCTGTTTCCCTTATCTATGAAGTCTTTTATGTTGAAAACTATTAGAGTATGGAAAATGTCACAGGGAGAGAGAGCCAATATGGATCTGCAGAAAGAAATACCACTTACTGAATCATTGTTGCCCAGGGGTTTGGTTCATTTCTACCTATATACACGAAGAGACAGGTAAATGCAAACCAACTGCTAGAATATAAACCACCCAGGAGTGGTCTTGTTGATTTTTTTTAAATGGGATCCTTTGTGGAATTGAGGTACTTATTTCAGTGAGGGAAAGGATACTACACTCTGGCTTTTAGTTAACACGTTGATAGTGGGGTCTAGCTGTTAGACTTTGGTTTTAGCAATCTCAAGCTCAAAATACTAAGGCAGCTGCCCCCAAAATTACATTTTATGCATGTAGTAAATATTGTTATTTTTATTTCCCTTTTGATGTGATCTTTTATGGTGCATTTGGGCTTTTCCCTGTAATCACAAGGACTAGAATATTACTGTATTTTTAGATGAACGCTGAGAGAGTCTCACCTAATAATATGACTTTGGGAGTTGGATTTTTAAGAGAAACAACTCTGAAAGTTAGTGCTGCTGTCTTTTCTTTTATGTTTCAAATGTTAATCATCAGCTAGTGTTCTCCTAGCATGCCATTTGCAGGCACTCGAGTTCACCTAATATAACCATGCAATATAGGGATTTTATTGTCTGTTATTTTTAATTACAGAAAACAGTAAGAGAAATGCACATTTGCAATTTTTTCATATATATATGTGGAATAAACTAGTTTTTAAACCAGACCATAATTTGTGATGGAATGGATTAACAGGAAGATGTCATTTAGATAATTAGATTCCATTCTGATGTCTTTCATCATATTTATATTTATATTAGAAATTATAAAAAGCAATGCATTGTAACAAACAATGAATTAGCAACGTGACATGTTAAACAACTGGGGGGCTTGAATAAGAACAGAGCATATGTGAGGACAGAGATTTATTGCCATTTTCTTTTGTAGATTAGGTTTGACTTATGAGTGGACGTGTAAATTTATTGTTGTTCATGGTGGAGGTTGGAGCACAGAGGCAAACTTTGCAGTAAGGATGGAGGCACATTTCTGGTATTTCTCTTAACAACAAAATTTGAGAGGTAAAGTGGTTATCCTATGGTTTTATGAAAGAGTCAGATTGAAAGCTTCTATTGTATAGTTTGGGGCTTGTGTATTTCTGCTTGTTGAATTGAGGAGCCTCTTCCTGGAGCAAAGGAAATTAATAGCAAATTTTGACTGACTTGAGTGAAAGTAGGATCAGCTCCAAATATTGCAGCACTTCAGGTATACAGACACGTAGCCGCCCTGGATGGACTATGCCGCTTAAGCACTGTCAGTTACACTGTCAATTACAGCCACTCTAATTAAAGCCCCCCCAACCTCCAGAGCAGGTGTAAAGATGCCCAAACCTACTGCCGTTATTTCTTGAGAGGTAAACCTTTGATTTTCATTTAGATTTTGTTTGTAGTTGCAAGAAAGAAGTATTTTATAGACCAGTGATGATGTATGTTTTTTATATTGAAAAGTCACATGTGACAAATTATGTTCGTAGACATGTTGAAAACTACCAGTCGCTACTTTCTCAGGGTCTCTTTTGTCTCTATATTCTCTATTGCCTGCATTGGCAATGCCTCTTTTTTTCACTATATCGTGCTCTCTTCATTTGGTTCTACCTAGGTCAAGTTGTGTATTTCAGGCCTTGAAGAAAAAATATTTGTTCTTTTTTAATTATATGAAAGCTTTAAATTATTTGGTTTTTTTGACTTTTTCTATTATAACTTACTGACCATTATTAAGATTCTAATAGGGTTTTAAATCTTACAGTAATACTTTGGTATGTCTGCCTTAAATACAGGTGTAATCTCCTTTTCAGTGTGCCAGAGAATTATGAAAAGATCACTAAGAACTATGTTTTTCATGGAGTACTATCTTAGTCAAAAGAAGGATTTTAGTCCCAATATTTAACGAGTGATTTTGATTGCCTCACTTATATTCCCAATTTAAGATGCATTTATAAGGGTGTTGATTTTTAGAAAGTGCTGAGCTCATTTCACAAGGATCAGGCCTATTTCGCACGACCAGGATCAGTATCCAAAATCACTGGTTAGCTTTTTAAAATCTCAGCTAAAGGTTTTAAGTATTACTTTCTGTTTTTTTTTCCTCATCAGATTCTTACCACATAAAAATTGAAGGTGGTATAAGTGAGCGGGGTAGTTGGATTATGTGCATTATATTTTGTATCATTTCACTTTTTCTTGAAGGCACACATTTTAATAGTGAAAGTACAGGTTTTCTTTGCTTTATGCGGGTTCTGTATGTGCGAATTCGCTCTTACGTTATGATCCTTTTTATACCAAAAATTCATTACATGTGACGTAAATTCACTCTTATGCGATTGGTGTGGTGGAAGCCTGCTGCTCAGGGCAGCTGGTGCCCGTGCTTCTGGAGCTACAGCTGCCCTGGGAGTGGTGCGATGCCACATACGTCCCACCGCCGGGCGGTCCCAGCAGCACCACTCCCAGAGCAGCTGCAGCTGTACACAAAGCACAGTGCTCAGCCACAGCCACCTGTCTGCTGTTGGTGACTACCAAAATTGTCTTGTAAAAGTGGTAGAAATGAGTCCGGGGATCAGTACAGTCAAGGTCTTGGAACATATCTGTATTTGTTACATTGTAAAGCGGGTTTGCGTTATGCGAATTCGAGTTATGCGCCATTTTCCAGGAACACGTGTACACCATAAAGCAAGGGAAACCTGTAAATAATATTTGGAAAACTTTAACTAGGGAGGTGGTAGATTCTCTGATGCTTGAAGTCCATATGCTTGTCTTGATTTAGACTTGGATATATTTTTAAGAGAAACAGAAGTTATAGGCTTAATCCACAAATGTGTTGTGTGAGATTTAGGTTTATACTAGGCAGGAGTGAGAGTAGATAATCTTATTGTTCCTTTAAAATCTATGCATCGCTGTTATTCAGAAGAAATCTACTAATTAAAAAGTGTTTATGGAAGACAGAAATACTTGTGTTTGGTCTAAAAGAAATACAATAGCTAACAATAAATATGAGTTTTACTAAATAGTGTTGAACACTATTGTTAAAAACAATACACAACCCAATTTTGAATGGACAGAATATGAATTTACAAGTAGTTTAGTGGTTTTATAATGCAAATACAGGTGAAACTACAGAATGGCACAAAATCACTTTTGTAGATATGACCCATCTGAAGAGCTGTTAGTCATGGACTTAGACAAGTGTAGTCTAGCACAGTACAATTGCACTTTGAAAAGTGAATATAGTAAGTAGAGGGAATGAGCTATGTAGGTGAATTGGAATTCCATAGCAAAGGGAATTTTTTCTTTTTTTCAGTGCTAATAAGAACCTGCAGACTGTCTGGGTAAGATGTAGTGTGTGTTGATAACAACAGGAAGTTAATGGGCAGAGAAAAGGGGAGAAACATGGAAAGTGTGGCATTTCTGACTCATTCCTCTAGTATCCTCCCTATAGTACTGGGCAGTGAGGTCCTGTCCAGCAAATATATAAAGCAAGCGAATGGACTACTGAAGTAATCGTTCCTTTTTTGGTGCCTGTCTTGGGTTGACTTGATCACAAGTTGTATCTAAGCAGAGCCCTTTTAAAAAAATCCTATAATTAAAATCCTTAAAAGTTATGTACAAGATTTTCCAAATTGTTAGGTCTCAGTGTTTAGAATGAAGTGATTTATGATCTGTTTGTCAGGTCTGAGTTTAACTAGGACACATTAAGAAATGTTAAAACATGAATGTCAGTAAGCTGCACTGAAGTTGATAAACAGGGGTAGACAATCATGACATTTCCTGGTATCTACGGGAGGCTGTACAGGTGTGCAGAGGCTGCTCCGACATACTGTAATTACATTAGATTACATTAAGTTCCATCATGCCTTTTACTTGCACGTGTAAAGCGGCTTAGGAGGGACTATTGGCTTCTGCTGCTCAATTTCCTCTCAGTCTTTCTGGAAGGGTAGTACAGGTTAAATTAACAGTAGGGCGCTGGACTGTGTGAAAGCAGACATAATGAACTGGTGGTATATATCCAAGTCTTCTTGTGGCTGAGGTGGTTATAGCTGCTTTGCTGCAGTCTTCCTCCATGGTAGACTACCAGAAGAATTAAGTCCTGCCTCAAAGCTTACAATGAATTGGTCAAGTTGTAGATAATAACGCAGTGGATTGCTGTTGAAAATACTTGTATAAAAATATAGATGTGATTCAGCAAGCTACTCCTAAAGATACAAAAATATGTTGAAATACTGGTTTTAGATATTCTGTGTGGTGCTCATGCTCACTTTTTTCCTCCCTTTATTAAATGGAGAATCTTACTTGATTTTCTTTTTTTTAGAAAATTAGGTACTAGGCTTATCAATACAAGTTATTTCCCCCCAAGCTTTTATAATCCCATGCAAACCTATTACAATTGTCTATATTTGAAAGGATAGATATCTTTAGTCCTGAATACTGATGTTCATTCTAAATGCAGCTTTTAACCTTGGTCAATTTACTTGGCGCTTTAGGAGATTAGTGGTTTATTTAGAAAGAACTGCACATATTTGAGGGGTGTGTCTGAATGCCCAGTAATGACTTTTGAGTGTTTGCTTCAATACTCTTTCATTTGTTCAACAAGACTGCCATTTCTCTGTGAGCAATGCACTCAGAAGCAGATTCACTTTTGTGATGTGTAGGAATAAGTTCTGAATATTGAGTAGTCTCAAAAATCTAGAATTATAGCTATGTTAGCCAAAGGGGTAAAGTCAAGGTCCAAATAAATGTTTGCCTTGCTCAGTCTTAAAATGTTAGCTGTAGAACCTAAAAGTATTAGTTACTACATAATTTTAGCCCTCTTTCCCCCCCGGTCAGGTAATGTGACATCATTTTGATGAGTTATAAGTATTTTCCTTTAACATTTGTTTTTCTCATTTTAATATAGAAAAGGCGTAAGGGAGAATGTTAAAATGATGGTTTAATTCAGCTCAAGGTATGATATTTGGGGGATTTAAAATGTTAAGGTTTTGTGTACATTTACAAATGTAAAAAAGGCTGCCTTTGAGTACAGAAAATTGAAAACTTTTGCAAGAGAATGCTGAACCCAAATATTATGGTAATGTGAAAAATAAGTAATGGGATAACTTGAAGCTGGTGTACTGATCTCACGCACTTTTTAAAAATCACTTTATACTTATATTTTCCTTTTGGTAAAAAGAAAAATATTTCTCATAATACAAAAAAAATCTTTGGTGTTTCAATTAGTCTTCTGTATTAGCTGCTTCATATGAAACAATTTCTGGCATGTCAACATCCCATTCTTTCATGACACAAGAGGTTTTCCGTTTTATAAGGATCAATATAACCCAGAGCAACTGCAAGCCATTTTAAAGCCACTTTTCTGAGCCAGTGTATGGAAAAAATGTTAATGATTAAGTATAGTCCTGACTCCTATAGTAACACAGTTCCACTTCCTCTACTATTTGAACCAAAAAGGTTAAATTACCATTCTTACGCCCACATAGCTTCACAGTATTCTTGTCTTATATGTCACATTTTGAAGAAATATATAGGATAGGGGCAATCAACACTGGTTCATTAGAGGCAGATCCTATCAGACCAACCTGGTGGCCTTCTATGACCAGGTCACAAAAGCCTTGGATGCAGGTGGTCGCGGTGGACGTAGTCTTCCTGGACTTTAGGAAGGCCTTTGACACTGTTTCTCACCCCATCCTCATTAAAAAATGAATGGTGTCTGTGGTTTTGACACCTACACAGTCAGATAAGTCACCAGTTGGCTGGAGGACCGCATGCAGAGAGTGGTGGTGGATGGGTCATTTTCAACTTGGAGATACGTGGGCACTGGGGTTCCCCAGGGCTTGGTCCTCAGGCCCGCACTGTTCAACATCTTCATCAGTGATTTGGATGAGGGGGTAAAAAGCACCTTGTTCAGGTTTGCAGATGACACTAAAATGTGGGGAGAAGTGAGCACGGTAGTAGAGAGGGACAGGCTACAACTAGATCTCGACAAGTTAGAGGTGGGCCGATGAGAACAGGATGGGTCTCAATACGAACAAGTGCAAGGTGTCATACCTGGGGAGGAAGAACCAGCAGCATACCCACGGGCTGGGGAACTCCCCTCTTGTCAGCACAGAGGCAGAAAAGGATCTTGGAGTCACTATTGATTCCAAGATGAACATGGGCTGCCAATGTGGGGACGCGGTCAGGAAGGCTAACCGTACCTTGTCCTGCATCCATAGGTGCATCACGAGCAGGTCCAAGGTCCCCTCTATGTGACACTGGTCAGGCCGCAGTTGGAGTTCTGCATCCAGTTCTGGGTGCTGCACTTCAAGAGGGATGTGGACAGAGGAGGACCACTTACATGATTAGGGGCAGCAGGGCAGGCCCTACGAGTAGAGGCTACGGGACCTGACCCTGTTCAGCCTCTGCAAGAAAAGGCTGAGAGGGGATCTGGTGGCCACCTATAAACTTGCCAAGGAGGACCAGCAGGCAATGGGAGAGTCCCTGTTCCCCCGAGCACTGCCTGGGTTAACAAGGAACAATGGCCATAAGTTGACTGAGAGTAGGTTCAGGCTAGATATCAGGAGGCACTACTTCACTGTCAGGACGGCTAGGAGCTGGAACCAACTTCCAAGGGAAGTGGTGTTTGCCCCTACCCTGGGGGTTTTCAAAAGGAGGCTAGAGAGCCACCTAGCATCCTTTTCTGCCCATGGCAGGGGGTCGGACTAGATGATCTGCTCAGGTCCCTTCCAACCCTAACAACTATGAAACTACAGTTAGAGTTGTTAACGTAAATTGTAGTAGGATATGATATATTTGTCTATTCATGCTTCCACCAAGTCATGCATTTTACTCAATTTATCTCTGAGAGTTTGAAATGCACAAATATGTTAAAATAGCCCAGATAACTTGGCATATAATTGTGTGTGTGGATGCAGGTTTTAATATTTGAAAATATATATTTAACTGTTTGAAAGAGTTATAGAAGTTGTGTCAGATGCTTTAGACAAATAGGAACATATAAAAGATGGTAAGCAATCAACAAATGAGATTTCATGTAGTGTAATTTCAAGTAACGCTGTTTTTGCAGGTGAAGCTGGTAATGCTTCTGGATATAAATCGACAAAAGAGAATTTCAGCTTATGTTCATTTCCCCTAGTTAAAGGCCGTTTCTTCAACTTTTATTTCTGTATCATTATGCATGGAAGCAAAAAGGCTTAAGTCTTATGAAACACTACCAAAAATATCTTTCTGCCTTCAGGAGTGCACTTAGTTTGGAAAAAGTACCACTGATGAGAAGTAATGGGGAAAAAGCATACTTAGATATTTCAAAAACTTGGAATTTATTTTGACTAGGATAAAACATTTTCTTTTGCATTTACTTTTTCTGTGTGTACTTTAGTTCTTTCTAACCTACACAGTAAAATTCTGGTGTGAAAAGTAAAAGTCTAGTTGTACGTTAACATGTGTAGGTGCTTGAAATGAAGATGAGGCTTTTCTTTCTAGGTTAAGATTTTTGATATATAACTATTATCCTTTTGATAATACCTTTTGAGTTCTCAATAGTCCTTTCCTTATGTAATGCCTTGCACTTAATATAGCTTAGAATTGGGGCAATACTTATAGTTAATTTTGTCCAACACCTTCAGTTAAAACCTCTTTTCTCACTTGCTTATAATTTTACTTTTTTTTTTTTTTAAAGTTTGAGTTTAAATGGCTTAGCCATTTTGAGGTTAGAGGAAAATAATATAATTGTCCATGATGATGTTAAAAAGCCCCAAACAATGCTATAATCTGTTTGTAAAGAATTTCTAATGCTTTCTTACTTTGGAATGGGGATGTGAGCTGTAACTGGGATGGTGTCCAGCTCTTATGGGTGAAGTTTTTGTGATTCCCGTGAAAAATCTCCTCAAGCTTGGCCAAATCATAAACCTCTTAAAAAGCCTCAGTTCACACATGCCCAACAGAGACTTGTTAAACTTTGGCAGCTAGCTTCTGGTTAAGCTTCCATCTGTTTCTGGCATGTTGCATCCCCTCACAGGGCTTACACGTGGACTGTATTGCACGTACTGTTGCTACATGCTCAAGGACTGGACTTATTCAATCTTGGGACTGCAGGGGTAGAAAAGGTTTTCTCGTGCAACAACTTGTCTTGCCAGTTAGAACCGAAGGAAATCAGACTTTTTCCTGCACTCGGTCACCCCCCTCCATAGGCAAACTTAGGATTTTGATAAAACACATAATACAGCATTATTTTTTTCCTGATTTTAAAAGAAGCTAATAGCTTTTCTAATATGCTAGAGGCCTAGGTCTATATTATTCAGTTTAAGATCCAAGCAAAAACAAAAACCTCATTGGGGGAAGGGAGAACTGACTGCCAAATCCAGAGTGGGGCAGGTACCCCCCCCAAGCCTGGCCACAGCTGCTCCTTGCTGTCCAACACATGGGCCCTCTAGAGGCTCTAACATGGCCTCAAAGTGCCCTTCACCACCAATTATACGTATATTGTCCTATCCTGGCTCCATTCTGACCCCGCTTACCCCTCAAACCCCAGATTATACCCTACCTGTGTGTCCCTCTGGGCCCTCCCCTATCCCTGCAGTGCACCCATGAGGTCTCTGAACTGACCTGTTCCCATCAAGTCCCAGGCCCCTAGCCCCTTACACCCTGCTGATCCCTCCTCTTTCTCTCTTAGTGCCCAAACCTCACTGCAGCCTCTCGTACCCCCTGGAAATCCTTTGGTACTGAAAACCCCTCTCCTGTTTAACTCCTCAGAGTCCCCAGGAGCCCCTGCACTTCAGACCCCATCCCAGATGGTGCCACCGTCCCTCACACCACCTGATCGGACTGGGATGGCTCTAACAGCTGCTCGTACCTCATGCTGACAACTACTTGCACGCTCAGACTCTGCATGCAGGAACCTGATATCAGTGTGAGGCTAAAGCAGCCCTTATAGTCATTACTCTCAATGCTGTCCTGCCCAGAACCTGCAGGGAGTGACCTGTCCTTGGGAGGAGGAGAGGGGGCCAAGCAATTGGCAGGGGGAAGTTTTGGGTCCTGTGAGGAAAGAGGTTCTTGGGAAGCGAGTTTCCTCAACACACACTTTCTCTCTCATGTACACACACATACATGCTCATGCTCAGACATGTGTGCACACACACACCACTTCCCAACACTGCATGTCCACAGCTGTTATCCACTGGCCTCTACACTCAACATACAGAAAGAGCAGTGGCAAAGAAAGACTAGCTCCAGCCACTTGCAGCACCCCTACTCATGACAACCAGCTCCTCTGGATCTATACATACCTGGCCTTATGCCATGTTGGTTGTGCTGCTGGTTCAGCATCCCACAACCCCCACCATTTACTGCAATGAATAATGTGGGAAAAAGTCACTAAAAAAACTCTTCACCTCATCTTCACAGCGCCTTGCTGCCTCTAACTGCAGAGCTTGGTCTGCCTTCAACACAGTCCCTCCTCTCCGTCTCTGATTATTTGTGGGTTTGAATCCCCTGGAATGTGATCTAGTCGCAGGTTCCTAGGTAGTGACACACTTTTATTGGATGTGCTGGGGGGTGAGCATAAAAACAATACTAGGAGTAGATTACAGTTAATTATTGAAGAAAGGATAGCTTGATTATTAGAAGGTCAGGGGTTGTTAACACCTAGGGAATAAAGAGATTAGCAGGAATACAGTAGATGATACCGAGTCATGAAGTCAGTTGACTCCTTCAGCTCCATTGTGGCTGCCCCTGTAGGGCAGTTTATTTTAAACTTTGAGTAGAACAGGAGTCAAAGGGGGATCGAGGAAACAAACATTTCTAAGCCCTCCCCCCTCTGTTGGTGAATGAAGGACACATCTGTTTCTAATGAACCAGGAAGGGTTTTGCAACCCGAGGGTGCAAAGGCGCAAGAGAGAAGTAGGATGTGATATGGTGGCTGAGGTGTAGAGCCAGAATAGTGGAGATTGATGGCTGAGAGGGGAAGGTCCAGGAGAAGGGTAAGGTCAGACGTATAGAAACAGAATGCAGTCTGGGGTAGTGGTTGGATAGAAACAAAGGTTAGCAGAGCAATACTTGGGTATGGAGCAGAACACGTTTTTTCAGTTATCTTCACAAGAGCGTGCCAGTTTCCAAAACCTGAATGTTAAATTCCTCTGGTGTTAATGAGTAATTGTAAGACCCTTGGTAATACACGTTTCATGGTATCAATGGATGGTCTGAAGATTGGATACTGGCCTCCCATTGCTATGAGTTATTCCAGTAACTCAGGTGATAGAAATCAGTGCTTTGGGTCTAAGCCTCCCAGACATGGCCATTACGCCCCTTCATGGCCGTACAGCTTCTGCCACATTCTGCCTCTAAGCTGCTCTCCCTTTTCCTCTTGCTTGTCATGCCTGGATATTCTTAATCAGTTTGGAAAAGGGAGGCCGCTCAAAAGCTGTAGAGTAAGTCTATGTCTGTCTCCTTATCAGCAAATCGCCCCTCTTGGACTCTGCGCCTCTGTCTCGCACTCATGTTCAGTGGAAACTCCTGGCCTGTACATTTCCCCCCCAGGACACCTGTCACCTTAGGGACTATTCACAGCCTCTGACCTTCCCCTTCCCTACAGTCATGCCCATGCCTTGCAAGTGTTAACCATGAAATATCTCAGTGGGGCATTGGGCCCCAAGGTTATCTCACATCTTTTCCAGCTTCTCTGCTTTTCCTAATCTCTGCCCTTCTTGGCCCTTGTCTCTCCCCCTCCTGGAGTGCAGGCCCCTGGCCTTGTGCTGTGCTCAAAGCAGTCACGTGTCCCTCAGACATGACTGGAACAGTTACCTTGTCAAACCCAAAAACGCATGTGCACTCATCCTCCCCAAATCATATTTTCTTCCTCTGCCTTTGACTACTGCTCTGCACAGTAGGCACTCATAGCTTATAACTCTCTCTGGTAACCAGTGCTGCTGCTACCCCTCAGGTTGACTCTTTTGCTATCTGGGTACCTCCCTGGGTGGTTTCTCCCAGAAAGCAACAGGAGCCCTAAGCTCCCCGTTAAGGGCTCTTCTGGTGTCTAGGGGAGATGAACCAGTATTGCAAGTCAAGTTCAAAAGGTATGCAGGGAAACATGCAGGTACAAGGTTGGATTGGATTCAACATGGAAATTCCAGGCTTATGGCACTGAGTGTGGATGCATCTGGGAGCTTGCAAGAAAGGGAAGGGAAAATAAGGAGTCAAAATTAGAACAGAAGTCAGAGAGACATTGGTTAGAGATAGATGACAACAACATGGGAGAACAAAGGAGGGTGGAGTTGGTTGCAGAGCTGGAAAGAGGAGAAAAGTTTAAAGAAGTGAGAGGAGTTGGAAGAACAGGGAGGGAAAATTGCAGCACCTGACTATGTGGAGTTTGAGACACAGTGGTGCTTCCATAAGAGGACAACAACAGAGGCAGTGCCCAGCAAATGGTCTCAGTGAGAGTCCAGAACTGGAGGGGGCAAGGTGTGAGGCTGTACTGTCTGACTGTGTGCGCCTGTTTTGTTTTGAAGTGTTTAAGTGCCTTCTCGGTTGATATAAAAAAAGATGGGGAGACGGGAAGAGACAGTGTAAGGTTAGGAACAGTGGCAGGAGGGGTTGAGGTTGGTGGTAAGGTTGGTTACCGGAAGTGCAGAGGGTAGAGATGGGAAAAAAGCACCAGTTTTATTTAGTTTCAAAAAACTTTTTCAGTCACATTTGCCCATGAGTAGTCAGAAAATGGATTTTACTTTATCTGATATGTATTTGGATCACAGTGTTTATTTTATGTAAATGTTTGTGGTTTTGCTCCATTTTTTCTATCCTAAGGTGCTTATATCTTAACTTTTCATCTGTCACGGATGCCAGAGGGTTTGTGAAGCCCTCCTTTTCCTTGGCAGGTTGAGATGCGGAAAGTATTTGCAATTATGCTTTTTCCCTGGTGTGGAGAGGGACATTAATAATGGAGATGTGTTAAAAAAAAAAAAAAAAAAAAAGTTTTGTTATCTTCTTGGCTGCATAGGAAGGCAAAGCAGAATGCATGTGTTTTAGATGGCACAACATGTTGGAGCTCTGAAATATGAAATGGACTGATGATTTTCATAGGTCATGTTCTTTTCCATAAACCAAACTGTTATCCATTCCCAAGGGGAAGTGGAACAACTGGGTTGACTTCTCATTATCTCTTTCTATGGCGTATTCTTATTGAATTAATGCCAGGTAGATGTAGCAGATGCTCATCAAGCCACTGCAGGACTCCTATGTTAATTGATCTATAATGGGGATGACAGCAGGGAAGGTCAAAATGATAGGACCAGTGATGTAACATGAACTCTGGTCTCCTACAAGCTGACTGGATAATTGACCTTGCTTAGATAATGTTATTGTGCTAAAGTTTTTATCAGTTTACATGATTATGAATTTATATGGTTTGCATTGTGGTCGTACCCAAAAGTCCCAGTCAGGATCATAGCTCCATTGTGCTCAGTTTATACAAATATACTTCCTACCCCAAGTAATTTACACTGTGACGTGGACTAGAATACAGACTGTGACAAACTAGAGGAGAGATGAAAAGGGAGGATGGGTAAGAGAGATATTTTATTGAGGTTGTAACTTTTTATACAATCAATGATTTCAACTCATTTGAGAGAACTGTCTTTAAAAACCAAAGCAGTGGTTTTTAACTTCCAGGCAAGCCTTTATTGCTTATCTGTTGCATTTCTATTACTGTAAAACACAGGGGGTATCAAGGCAGGGGTAACAAATAGGGTTGTTAATTAATCACCATTAATGGGTGCAATTCATGCGAAAACAAATTATCGCATTAACTTTTTAAATGTGCGTTAATTGCTGCTGCTGAGCCATGCGTGCTGGGGGCAAAGCGGTCGCTCTCCCTCGCTGCTGCTGGACTGCGCACACGCACATGCACCCACTCATGCACCTGCACATGCACGGGACCAGTAAGCAGCCAGGCCGGGTCAGGCTGTTTAGGCACCAGCATTATGGCAGGGCAGGGTGAGGCACCTGCCTCTCCAGCAGGGGAATGGGATAGGGCAGGAGGGACCCTTTGTGGGTGGAGGGGAGCTCTGTGGCCAGGCTGACAGCACAGGGGCTGGGCAGCCCCAGAAGATGCTGCTGGGGGGACTGGGGGTGCAGGGGGCTGCAGGTCAGGAGTGTGAAGTACTGGCAGTGCTAGGGAGCTGCAAGTCAGGAGTATGGGGCACCAGCCGTGCCAGGGGGCTGCAGGCCAGGAGTGAGGGGCACTGGCAGTGCCAGGGAGCTGTGGGTTGGGGCAGGTGTCCTCTTTTTTGGAATCGGAAACATGGTAACCCTAGTTTTGACCCTGTTCGCTTACTGTACTTAATCACTAGGTGGAAATTAGCACAGTTCTACTCTGTTCTTATGGCCCTGAGTTGTAACTGAAATCAGTTTATGTGGAAATAGAGAAAAAAAATCCAAAATATTTATAATAAATGAGGATTCTGCTATTGTTTAACTGCACAATTAAAATTGCAATTAATCACAACTATTTTGTAATCTCGTGATTGATTGCTATTAATTTTTCAAAATTGACAGCTCTAGTAATAACAACCTATTTAGATAACATGTCTGCATAAGTGCACACAAGGTGTTGTTAATATCTTCTGATGTGAGAAGCATATCGACATTTTTGGTGATCACGTAACACAGGAGTAAGTTTTCTGTGAGAATTTTGTTGCAAATTTCTGAAGATAAATCCTGTATGAAAGAAGTAAAACCTGGGCCAAGTTCTAGCCATACTTAAATCTATATAACACCAAATCCATCCTAAATAACAGATTAAAACAGGGGTTGGCAATGTTTTTGAGTAGAGCACCAAAAAAACCTACAACCTCAACTTGTGAGATGTTGGCATGCGAAGGGTGAACAGTCGGGAGCTGCAAGGGGACAGATCCTTGTTGTGGCAGCACAGGCCTGGCCCCTTCCCTGAGGGGTGAATGCCAAGCAAAATGCTTTTGCATGCCACGGGTTGCCTACCCCTGAGTTGCAATGAGGTGCAGTTTTAGGATGAATTCAAAACGTAGTGTTTACATATTTATATATAATACATATATCTTTCTGGCTCACATTTAAGAAGACAGTTTACTGTTTCTTGCATTCGTTTGTTTCAGATCCCCCCCCAAATCATGTTCTTAACCCACCCAGTATCCTTTCTGGCCTGTTTGTTAGTAGCACTTTTATCTTTCATAGTGATAGAAGAATATTTATTCCACATTCTTTAGCACCCCCATTGCAATTGGCCCTAATGACAAGGAGAGACTGCAAATTGAAAAAAAAAAAGTGTCTTAGAATGAGAATGAATGAACCAACCACAACGTATCACAAAGCATCCTTTGTTAGTTTATTTTGACAACTCTAGCTTTAATTAGTTATTGTTACATGTCAGAACATTCTGGTAAATGTACTGTACTAATTCAGAGTATATTTTATAGATATAATGAACCTTTGTTATGAGATCTCATTACAACATTTTGCTGTTAGAGCTTTACTGGGAAATGTGGAAGGAGTAGTGTTTTAGTGTGTTGGCTGCAAAGGATTTATTGCAAACTGCCTTTTTGAGCCCCTTAGTGTTACTTAGATTTTCCAAACCTTGCCTTTTTTTGTATGTTGATAATTCAGTGTACTGAAGTAAACAGCTGATGACAAAGGATTCATTGGAATAAATGTTTATTCCAGCACTTCAGAAGTGAAGTTTTTTAAACTGCAGAATTTATCTTGTAGATATGTGTGAGCCTGTTTATATTAGTTCATTTCTTCATGGACTAAAACTAGATCATTTGGAAGGAAGACTAATAAGAGTAAAAATAAATAGGTGCAAATACCACCAAGAAGATATTTAAAATGTTAAACATTTACATTTACAGCAAAAGAGAATGTTTCTAGTTTTAAGAACAATTGAGAGCTGCTGCTTTATATCTATACTAGCGTGGTGTGGTGTTATAGGTTTGGCTTTTCACTGGTAGTCTCCAGTTTGGGTGAGACAGTTTTGCACATATACTGCAAATGCTTTTATTTGCATGTAACTGAAAATAGTAATAACATTTTCCTCTGTCTTTGTACCTGTATCTGATTTGCTCAGGCAATTATTTACTCTGTTTATTGTATGTCCATATATAAATAGTGTTTTAAATGACTGAAGAGCCTCATACCTATTACTCCTCTTGGCAGAGGGTATATTAAAAGGTGCCAAGCCTTTCCTTGCAGGTGGGATGAACGCCTTGACATTGTGATTGACAGCCACTGTCTCTGAAATGTTTCTGAAGTCAGGAGATAAAACCATCCTTTCTTTGTCTCTCAGATTGTTGGGCGGGGGAGGGGAGTTCATGGCAGGGTGACACTTTATATTATGTTATAGATCGGGGTGGGCAAAATGTGGCCTGCCAAGCCATTCTATCTGGCCTGTGGGGTCACTAAAAAATTTAGAAAATTAATATTCATCTGCCCCGGCTGCCTGTCATACAGCTCTCGATGGCTTGCCAAAACTCAGTAAATGGCCCTCCGCCTGAAATAATTGCCCGCCCCTGTTTTAGATTCACATAACACTTAGAATGGTTTAAAGTTAGTGTAAACTTGAAGCAAACAGACATACAAGCCTCTTAAACTGGCTTATGAACACTGGCGAGGCCCAGCGCAGTCCAGTGAGCCACACATTGTCTCTCTGGGGGGAAAGGCAGGGGGAATGCTGCAGACCTGTATTTTCTTCTGAAAGAAGCCACAGCATGTACAGATATTTGTTCTCTCAAGAGAAACTCTCTTAGGAGTGATTTGACCCTGGTTTTTCTCAGGTTATTTTTCTTTTGGAGTGGCCGTTTTTACTCCGGGGGGGGGAAACACCTGAACATCTGGGCCAGGGAGAATCATGACACATGAACTGGTTTAAGTGATCAGAAACCTGTAGTTTAAACCTGTAACAGAATGCATGTTCAGTGCACAGAGAACCAGTCTGAAAATGGCTGAAACCAGTTTGAGATAAACCTGGTTGAATGCAGTACTGATTTGGGTCAAACTGGTTTATGCAATGTCTGTCCCAGACCCCTTGCTGGTTTAAGTTAAATCAGACTTCCGCAGCATCCCCAGACTCCCCCAGCATTCTCTCTGGGCTGGCTGGGGTTCTCTGCTCCACAGCAGAGTTGTCCCCTCCCCTCTGCTCCCTGGCTGTAGCTCTGGCACAGACTTGCACAGACCGCAGCATCTGCCTGGCTTCCTCCTGCTCTCCCGCTCACCACTCCCTGCTAAGCAGAGATCCCCTGTCTCCTCTGCCTTACACAGATACCTCAGCATTATCTAGCAGGCCACATTCTGGCTACGGTCCATGCTGTGGCAGACCGCAGTGTCAGCTTAGGGCTTTTTGGAGCTAATCAACAGCTCAGCTGGTAATGTCTCTCCATCCCTTCTTTGTTTAAGAAGGGCTTGAACTAATGAGAGAGGATGTTTGTTTTCTGATGGTAATAAATGCTGATAGAGTTGATAAATACTCTGTTATCAAGGAGATGGGGAACCACTCCATAATCCTGTTGGAGCCTGGCCATGCCTCCCTCAGCTCAGCCCTGTGGAATAGAAGGGAAAGCTTCTCTAGTGCCGCCTTCAGTTTCTAGCCTGAGCCACTGCAGACATGTGCCTGCATGCCTGGGATGTCTGTGCAGTTACAAAGTGATTTAGCCTAGCCATGTTAGACTAACCTGCAAAGATTGAATCAATTGAGGCTCAGGCTTTTTGAATGTCTGTCCCTAGCCCTGTACACTTGTAGTTTCTCCTGGGAGCGCAGTGACTTTCACTGGAGAAACTGAATGTCTGTACGAGGCCATTGCTAAGTCTTAGTATTGTTTAATCAAGTTTTTGCAAATAATGCTAATACATATACCTTCCTTTGTCCTGTTACTGCAGTTCAACAGTATTCCAGGATCTGCACAACATTTGCACTTCTCTTATCAATTATGCATTAGGGATGTTCAAGTGGAAAGAGAGGCATTAGAGCTGTTTGAACAGATGCACTATCCAGTTCATACACCTTTCAATGACAAAAGACATGAGCCAGTTGGAATTTGTGTAGCCAGAAGCATTATTTGGTAAAGAAATCCTAATGTCTGTACTTAAATGCATAACTTGGCTTTTCTTGGCATCTTCAGGATTTTTTTTATTACATGGTCTGTCTATTAATTTTGCCACTGCCAAGGGAAATTGTGATAGTTATTTCTTTAAAATGTCACAGTGGAAGCAATTAGGTACCAGTACAGGAATTGCAGGTTGTGCAGATAATGATGCATATAGTTAAGGTTTCTTGACACTTTCCATAATAAGGCTGTGTTTTCAATTTAGACCTTCATTTGTCTCTGCCTCAGTTTCTTGTGTGTAAAATGGGAATAGTAATATTATTTTCTTTGAAAGAAGATACATGAAAACAGAAACATTTATTAATGCATGCAAATCCAAAGATAAAATGATGGGAGCACCATAGAAAATCCATGAGAATATTAATAATGTTGTATTCAGCACAGGGTTTGGATGCTGTGTGGATTATCATTCATTGGATCACCTTTTGAATTTGGATAAAAGATACTGAATAATGTTCATCTTGTATATTGAATAAGGCAGGAATCCTAAGGAAAAAATAGTGTATGATCATCAGGGATCCAGGTTTTCTGTTTCCCGCAGAAAAATGGAAAAACCATGGATTTTACCTTTTATCAGGGGAAAATGCAGATTTCTCATTTTGCCAGAGAAACCTGCAAATTTTGCAGCTTTGCAAAGAGCTCTCTGGAGCTTGCAGAGTTCCAGCCTGCAAGGGGCTGGGAGGGAGCGGGAGGAGGGTGGTGCCATGTATATATATGCACGTAGCCACCAGGCAACCTGGAGAGCAGCTCCTGCAGATAAGTGTGGGGTTTGAAGCCCCCATAGGAAGGAAGGAGGGAGGGAGTTTGGCAGGGCTGGAGCTGGGGCTGCTGCCCAGCCAGGTGGTACATGGAGCCTGGGGCTGAGAGCTGCAGTGCACAGCCACAGGGCCCCAGTGAGGAGTGAAATGGGGGTCTCAGGTGGCTCATCTGGGGGATGGTGGGATGGGGCTGGCTCCTTGCCGCTGTGTGCACTCCTGGGAGGCAGGGGGGATCCATTGTTGACAGGAAACCAGCAGGGTCTATGCATTGAATAAGCCCAGAGGGTTGTCATGCATTTTACCCTCTCAATTAAATATTTGACAGGCCTAAAGGGATTCTGAGTATAGACCTATAGCCCGGTCCCACCCAGAGGGCAATAAACCAATGATTACAAGACAATCAGATATAGATTCAATGAAAATTGAATTCGGGAGGAACAACCGGCACCATACCTACAGGTTAGGGAACTTCCCTCTTGTCAGCACGGAGGTGGAAAAGGATCTGGGGGTCATAATTGACTCCAAGATGAACATGGGCCGGCAGTGTGGGGATGCAGTCAGGAAGGCCAACCGCACCTTGTCATGCATCCACAGATGCATCTCGAGCAGGTCCAAAGAGGTGATCCTCCCCCTCTGTGGCACTGGTCAGACCGCAGCTGGAGTACTGCGTCCAGTTCTGGGTGCCGCGCTTCAAGAGGGATGTCGACAGCATGGAGAGGGTCCAGAGGAGGGCCACTCGTATGATCAGGGGACAGCAGGGCAGGCCCTATGAGGAGAGGCTACGGGACCTGAACCTGTTCAGCCTCCAAAAGAGAAGGCTGAGGGGGGTTCTAGTGGCCTGTTACAAACTAGTTAGAGGGGATCAGCAGGCATTGGGGGAGTCCCTGTTCCCCCGAGCACCGCCAGGAGTGACCAGGAATAACGGTCACAAGCTGGCAGAGGGCAGGTTTAGGTGAGATATCAGGAGGCGCTACTTCACGGTCAGGGCAGCTAGGGTCTGGAACCAACTTCCAAGAAAAGTGGTGCAGGCTCCTACCCTGGGGGTCTTTAAGAGGAGGTTAGATGCACATCTTGCTGGGGTCATTTGACCCCAGTACTCTTTCCTGCTATGGCAGGGGGTCGGACTAGATGATCTGCTCAGGTCCCTTCCAACCCTAGAAACTATGAAACTATGAAAATATAACAATAACAACAAATAGGATTCAAAAGGTAAAACAGAATATACAGTATTTACAAGGAACCGCCAAACAACACCAGTGAGGTACTCCAAGAGGGCCATCATGAGCTCTAAGGGCTTAGTGTGGAGACTGAGATCGCTACTTTAGCCTTAGCCACAGTCACTGAGGCTTTCTCTGCCTTTCTCCAAATGGGTACTGAGGACCTCAGATACAAGGGTAGGTGATACTATACCTTCACAAAAGACGGTAGGTAGATCAGGCAGGTTCATTTATGGGTGGCGCGAGTGACTCCACAGTTCAGTGATATCCTGGGAGTTTGGCCCCTCGCCCATACAGGCACTCTTTGCCTCAAATCAAACACTGCTTACCAGTACTGTGGCAAGAAAGTTTGGTGCCCAAGGCAAAGTCCACAGCGGCAGCCCACCCTCACTCCATGCACAGATTCAGGGGGCACATGCCCCCCCCCCCCATGCTTGCCCAGGAGTGCACGCAGTGGCAGGAGCCACCCTCCCACTGTCCTTGCACCCCATTAAATGGGCCGCTCACAGCTACAGCCTGTTCTAGCTAGGCAGTGCCTGTTGGCACCCCTTTGCTTGGGTGCCAGGGATGTTTACCCCTCTCCCTTTGCTATGGCACTGCTGTTTACTCTCTCTCAGGGATGCATATTCTACCAATCCTCTCACAAGCCCTTACAATCCAACCCTCAGTCAAATGCTCACACTATCAGACACACTCTAGTTGTGTGCAAGATTGCAATCCCACATCACACACACCACGCCACGCACACACGCTTATGCACCACTCTACACACACCCCATTACCACCACACCAGTAGACTGGGATACTGACTTATACCATTTTTATGTTGGACTCCTCACACCACCTGTCAATCATTTTATTGTCCAATCATCAGTCACCTCATTCTGTCAATCAATAGTCCACCTCAGCTGGACCACTCATACCTGTCCAAAACACACACTTCATTATCATATTTTTTTTCTGCCATCATAATTATATAATCATGACAGACTGCACATGCTTACAGCTGGAAATTAGGTCATAGCATCATCAAGGTTAGAAGTTCACAGATTCCAGAGACTTTTAACCTCTAGCGATCCCACTGGCCTCCTCTGGGTCCCCTGCAGCCCGGCGGGTACGACCCAGCACTGCAGGGAACAGTGGAGCCATGTGGGGATCTTGCTGCTGTGAGCTCTGCACTGGCCTGATGACATATTCCATGCACAAGCCTGCAGTGAGGGGCATGACCCCGTGCCACCACTCCTGCTGCTGCTGCATGCACAGGGGACTTGTTTCCAGGACAGTGCAGAGTTTGCAGCAGCAAACAGACCCCCACATGGCTCTGCTGTACCCTGCAGTGCCAGGTTGCACCTGCCAGGGCTGCAGAGGCTGCAGGGGAGGGCTGTGGGATGGAAGCCTGAGCCCGCAGTAGGCAGCTTGTGCCACCCCCAACCTGTGCACAGAACTGGGGGGCATGGGGCCGCCCCTGCCCCTGAGGACTGTGTGCAGTGAGCTCGCAGTGGGCAGGTAGTTGGGGGGAGGGATGGGGGGCTGATCTGTGCTCTGCTTTGCTGCAGCAGCCACTTTCTCCAGCTGGGGGCAGGGCTCTGTGGACCCAGGTCCCTGGCTCTGTAGCCCTAGCAGCTGGGGACCCCATCCAACAGGACTGTGGGTGATGGGGGGCTGTAGGTGGGGGGTGAGGAGCACCAGCAGGGCTTAGAGTGGTTTGAGGGGGGAAGTGAGGGGCACCAGCAGGGCTAGGTGGGGCTGTGGGGGTGAGTGACGGGCTCTTTGTTTTAATAATGATTTGGGGGGGTTTATCAGAAAATTTGCAATTTTTATCAGGAAAAACCAGGATGTCTGATGATCATGTAATTAAAGGCTATCCTAACATGGCATTTACTAACTCTTGAATGCTTGACTTCACAATCTTAATGCTCTTTGAACCCACTGTAATATACATTTATATGCATGCAGATGAAGTAAATTTGATCTAGGTGCATTTCTTTAACTGACCTGTTCTGAGCTTCTTAGGGAAGCTTAAAAGTCATATATATTGTCTGTTATTGAAAGAAAAGTGTGTTTTCATAGTATGCATTGGAAATACTTATAATGAACTGGATGTAACAGTAATATCATTTCACAGAAGAGTTCCATTCTATCACTGTTTTAATTAAAATCATTCGCTGATGGAAAGTTCATTCTCTGGTGTTTTCTTTAATGTATTCGTAATGCATCTGTTTGGGTTCCCTTGCTAGAGCCATCTTTCATTATAATCCACTTAGCTAAATTTATAATTAAACTTCTAAATGCAAACCTGACTTCGTTAAGTTGCCAGGATGCACTCTGAAGTGAAAATTCATGTCAGGAAACAGGAAAAATTTGAATTTAGGATTTATAGATCAATGTAAGTTAAGAAGTATTTCAGTGTCATTATAGCAGTGGCCTTTTCATTCTAGTGCTGTTTAGTTCTTCAGCCTCCATGGTAGTTGTAGAACAAGAACTAGCTACTGCTGCCACAGGAAGAAAAATTGTTGAAATAATTGAAATATAATTAAGTGACAAGCCTTCAGGAATCACTGATATGCTTGAGTTTGCAGATGTAAGTATGAAATCACGATGAAGTAAATATTATATAGTATTCCTGTTAGTAGCTAAATCATGTCTATAAAAGCCATTAAATATTTCTAAAATGCCCCATGCCCTGACCTGCGCTACTGCCTCATCTCTTGCCCAATCACAAGTCATATTGCCACCCCATTTCCCACCTACTTCCCCACCCATGATGACATCTATCCCCTGCCCACCCCTGACCCAGGCTGCCACCCCATACCAAACCCTACCCCTGCATTACTGGATTGTTGCTAACTCCACTGCTCCAAGCAGCAGCTCTGGGTTTGGCCATGGGCCAAGGTCACAGCTGGGGCAGAGCTGGAGCGCTGGTACTCAAATTCAAGATGAGACTTGTTTTCTACCCTTATTGACAGAGGGCAAAAAACCTCATCTTGGATTGGAGGAAATATAGTAGATCCACTTGTATTTTAATTACAGGGCGGCCTGTCCCCAAATGTTTCATAAGTGGAAGGATTTATAATATATACTATTTATATGGGAATAAAATTTAACTAGGTATTTTCTCATGGTACTAAGAGTTGGGTACATGTGACTATAACACGTGAGTTAATGAGTGTGTTGTTTGTGGCCCTAGAGGCTTACATAGGGCTTGCTAAATATTCACAATCTATCCACAAAGGCTGCTTCTATTTTCTATAACTTTTATTGTTTTAGACTTAGGGATAACTTCATTTGAAGACCTCCAAGCCAGTGGAGTAGCAGAGGCTATCTGCAGCATATGTAAGAGATGGTTTAACTGGCACAGTTTCAAGCTGTGGTCTCCTGATGTGGAATCAAATAGGATTAGTCTTTGGATAATACCTTTTACAAAAGTCAGGGCAGACTTTAGTAATAAAGGGGTGTTGACTTATTAGAAAGGTCAAGGCAAACAGTTGAGAATCAATAAATCTTAAGATAAACACATGTGATGAGTTTCTGTCCTACATTTCAGATGAACTTACTATTACTGTTTTTTGTTGTTGTTGTTGAGAGAATTTAGAAATGATTGAAGATGATTATCTGTTTGCATGCTAGACAATTGCCAAATGATTTACAGGTCAGGTGTGAGATCTGGAAATGCCTTTTTTATTGCTGTTTAAATTGTTCAGACTTATTTAATTTCATGATGTCTTTAATAGCATCACCCAGCTCTCTTCATCGGTGTTCTCTTTAGTAAAAATGTACTAAATTGACTCTCATTGAACTCGAAGGGGATTTCACTCACCTTATGACAGATGGATCTGAGACCTTGAACTTATGTGGGTAACAAATGTTACACAAATCCATATTGGCACAGGGTTAGATTGTGACTTCAAAGCCACATTCAAGAGCTTGCATGGCATGACACAATTTCTGGATCTGGGTTAAAACTCTTCAGATCCCATCATGTCTGCTGGGATTTCGGGACCTGGCAATAAGGAGTGGCTTCCTGATGATGGGTTCCTCACATGCCAAATCTTTTAAGGGTGTGTGTGCAGCTGGGTTGTGTTTGAGCCCCTTGAAACATGCTAGCTCCTGGGGAACTTGGCATCAGGGAGCTCCCCTATCTCAAGCTTCCTGTGTGTTTGTCAGGGCTCCCTCCCTTCCGAGGGAGGAAGGTGAATAACCCACAAGTCACACGCCAGGGTCAAAGCAACAAGTATAATTTTTGTTGTGAGTAACAGCAAAATGGTCTAATGGCAGCAACTCAATACCAGGGCTTACAAAACCGCTAGTGCGTCGGGCTGGAGGAAAGGCACTCCCCACCCTGTCCTAAGTCATTACCTGACTTGTCTTGGGAACCCCACCCTGAGTCCGGGGTGGCGAGACTGTCTCCTGGAATCAGGCTCAGGGTGTATTAATTTATGCTTGATTTTTACCGTTTTTATTTTAATCTCTCTACTTGCTCCTTGGAGAACATTAGGCTTGAAGCCTGGTCCAGGGAACTAACAAGCTTCCAAGTTTGGCAGGAATCTTTTGCTTTTGGGGAATTAGTGCCATCTGCTGACTTTTTGAATTCTGAGTTGGAGGAAGTGTTATTGAGATGGTAACTGATTAGCACAACTTTTCTTTCAACAAGAAACTTGGATAGTGAAATACTGTGGTATGAGCTTTCCCTTGATCTACCTGTGCTAGTCTTTACATTTCTACTAGAAGATATTTCATTGAAGGCCCTAGCCTGACTTTATTCAGTTTCACTATGTAGAGAGTTTGACTGAGTTCCCTATGATTGGAATCCTACTGGGACCTAGGAGTTCATTAGATTCGCGCCTGCATAAGACATGATCCTGTAAGATGCTGAGCCTTCTGGTTTCAATCCAGAATGTACTTTAATACTGTACATTAATATACACGTGTATATAAAGTCTTGCAATTTTGAAGTTAAGCATGATAGGTGCTGCTAAACTGCTTTGCCTTCCTCTGCCCGGGGAGTCTAGGATTCCATTTGCCGTCATATGTGGTGGCCACGATGCTGGGAATGAGATTAGGGGAAACATCCCATCTCACCATTACTGTGTGAGGTTGGGATTTGTCTATATAGGTGACAGTCATAGTGGTAATTGTAGTATGACCTAGTGCAGCAGGTACCAGTTTGTCTCATGCAGGCAGCCTTTTGCCCGAGATCCTTTACGATTGCTCACAGCAACAGGAAATTTAAGTTAAACTGGGGTTACCGGGAAGAGTAAAGTATGTTGTCCACAAGGCCTTACTTGTTCAGTACTGTTGTTCATGAGCCCGTGAAGATCGGGGGTCGCAGGCTTTATGTCACTGTCTCTCCTAAGGTTTTCCCCAATGCATTGCATTGAACCCACACCTTTCTTCCAAGGAATAAAATTCAGAGTCCTTATACCTCACTTCTACCCTAGGCCTGACTGTTGGGATTGATTAGCTCAGCACCAAGCTTGCTTAAAAGCTGCTCTTGTTTTTTATGTGACCTCATATGTTTCAAGACTTAGCTGTAGGTAAAGAAAGGAGGGTTTACTACTCTTTTGTTCTGCTTTCAAAACAAGCTTTGCGCCCTGAATTAAACCTGAAACTATGTTCTAAATTTAACCCAGAAAACTTGGGGAAGTGGAAGAAACTACTTGCATTGCGTGCATTATTCAGCTGGGTCAATTTGACAACTTTTCGGGTTTTGCAATTTGCTATGTGGCTAAAATATAAAAAAGAACTATACTAGATAGCAGATAAAATGTTATATCTTCTACTGCAGTTAGTCAGTATCTGATTAAATATAATTGCATAAGTTTATCATGATAGAAAATGTTTCAGAATAATTTAAATAAATCTTCAAATTAGAAGTTTTACTGTATATCCACTATACATGTTTTCAGGTTTATCTCTGACTCCTTATCAAGAACTATGCTGTGTATTATGTGCTATAATGCTGCTTTTTATAAAGTTGGAAATGTAATGGAATTTCAGAATTGAACCTTAATATCTGATTACTGTCATCATTTTGGTAATTTTCATTAAAATTATCTGTTGCACAAGAATCCAGTCCTTCTGCTTGCCCTATTCAGATGGGAGATTTAAGTCTAAGGAATTTGGAAGAAATGACCAGTGATAGATATAGGGGTGTAGGTAATCTTAATATAATCTAAATACAAAAGCCAATCTTTTAGGAGAAATACAGATAGGGTAAACTTTCATTTTACCTTCAGATTAGACATTTGTTTTTATTTCTGACTAGAGCTGTATGGGAAATAGTTTTCTCATCCTGGGAATGGAAAATGTTTTTCCTATTCAGTGAAAGTTTTTCAGATTTTGAAAATTTTTGGGTTTTGTACTTTGATGATCCTAAGATCTTTGAAGTTTTTTGAAAAAAAAAATGAGAGTGACACTCTTAGGATAGCCTGGTGATTAGGGCACTGTTAGTATATGGAAGACTGAGATTTAAGTCACACAACCCCAGACAGGTGATCAACCAACCGCTTTCTGAATTTACCCAAGGTAGGAGCGAGGACCACTTCCCTAGGAAGTTGGTTCCAGATCCTAGCCACCCTAATAGTGAAATAGTGCCTCCTAATCTCTAACCTGAACCTATTCTCCAGCAGCTTCTTGTCACCCCAGGTGCTTCTGAGGGGAATAGGGCACTTCCTATTTGCTGCTGATCTCCCCTAACGAGTTTGTGGGCAGCCACCGAATCCCCCCTCAGCCTCCGCTTGCTGAAGCTGAGCAGATTCAGGTCCTTCAGCCTCTTCTTATAGGGCCTGTCCTGTTGCCCTCCAACCAAGCGGGTGGCCCTCCTCTGAACCCTCTCTGAACTCATATTGCAAACATTTTATCTCAGTATTCAAATTCATAGGAATTGGGATCTGTGTTTAGAACTGAATTTAGCCATTTGCATCTGACTCCAACCATGGTTTAGCTGTCTGTAATGCATGGAATATGCTGGTCGTGTGAATGTTAGCAGTAAACAGACTGAACAGATTAAATGAATTGTACAGAAGTCTCACATAGACCTCTTTGACTTAGAGAGAGACTCGTTTGCACTGGGAGATCTCTTTGAAAGTTTACCAAAGGGTTTTATGACATCCACTATTGTCAGTAATACCTAGGATTTGAACCTCTGGGAGCTAACAGCCTCATTTTTCTATAGTTTGAGCATGAACTTTTGAAATACGTGTAACGGATGAATCCTTTGTGGATTAGCTACCAGAAAAACTATATATATGTACATGTATGTGTATATATGTATGTATGTATACATATGAGTATGTATGTATTTTAGCAGAGAACTAATTTCTTTTTTTTCCTCTCAATTCTAGGACTAGAGAAGAGAAGAGAAGACACTAAATTAGCTGAAGTATGTTTCTAAGAGAAAACTGGGTTTCTGCTCATTGGGCATGGCAGAGCATGAGGAAGTTTTTGCTTTTATTTGCTCTCTTAATATTACAAACAGCTGTTTTGGAAGCCAGGAAAGATCATCAATTTGTTTGGAAAACAGGTAGGAATGAACATACCTTTACTTCCTGTTTTCTAATTTTGAGAAATGGGGTACCTTTGCATACTCTGATTACACAAGATAAAAAACTAAAAACAATAAGAAGAACCTAATAGTGTTTTCAGCTAGTTTTATTCTTTTTTATGAAATGTTTTTTTCCCTCTAGGTAATTGTCATCTTGTTCACTGGGGAATTGTGCTCAGTGGTAATTTTTTAATATAGGTCTGGGTTTCCATAATGCTTTTAATTGGGATGTTTAAGTGCAGACAAAGTTGAAAAAAAAATCTTTCAACCTTGCTTACAATTGTCTCCTGTTTATAATTGCAGCAGGTAAAAAAAAATGCTGATGTATATTGAAAAATGGCATTGTCTTGCTGTTTCAATGAATTTTAACCCACATCATGGATAAGAAGAGTATGAAAAAAGGTAAAATTGTGCTATGTGGTATTTTCTGGTTGTTAAGGACAGGATTAAATTGCAGCCCCCCCAGCTCCTTCCTGGCTCTTGGTGCCCCCATTCCTCCACCTGCCACAGCAGCTCCAATCTCTAGGATCCTCCTCCATCCTTCGGCTTTTGTTGCCTGCCTCTGCCCCAGGAGACGGGGCAGTGCAGTGCACTGCGGTGCAGCTCAGCTGGCGGGGATGAGGATGAGCCTGGTGCCGCACCAGCATGTGGTTAAATGGGGGCAAGGGAGTGCAGGGGCACAGTGTAGCATGGGGGGGCATATATGTAGTGTGGGGCCCTGGCAGGCCTGTGGCTTGCTCTTGTGCTACCTGTAGGCATGCAGCCTCACCTGTGTGGCATACTGGGTATTTGGCTTCTGGCTGCTTAGAAATGAGACAGTCCTGGTTTAGGACTTGAGTTTGAGGTGTGTGTGCATGCCACATACTACACTGTGCGAAATCTAGGGTTATAGTATGATTTTATAGTATAATAATACGATTGGCAACTAGGCATTGTCAGAGACAAGGTACTGGTTTAGATCTGTGAAGCTCAATCTGTTCGAGTGGCAGGCTAGGTGCTTGTCACCTGGCTGCACCGCAGGCTACCGGCTCGTGGAAGGAGGTGGCTGCCAGTGTCAGGGCAGGGAGAGAGGACGAGAGCTTACCTCTGATAAACTGCCTGCCATAGAGGAGTGGGGAGGAGGGAGAGAGAGAGCTTACCTGTGGTACACAGCATCTGCCTGGGGCGGCGGGGAAAGGCGGGGAGAGAGTACACAGCGTTTGCCATAGCGAAGAGGAGAGGAGAGCAGGGAGAGGTACTGAGAGATCAGTGGCAGGAATATACTTGTTATAATCAGAGATTCTTTTTGTTTTGAAAATGTAATGATTGTAAAGTTGTTTTAAAGCATATACATTAAAATTGAATGCAGTGAACTTGAACAGAAAATGAGGCAAACGCATCAAAGTCCTCTCCCTGTGGATAATTATACACATGGCTCTCATTTGCGTGCATTTCTAATTTAGCCTTATGTGCATTTTTCAGGTACAATTAATCTCAGTTAAGTCTGTTTTTCTGTTCTGTTTTAGGGAAATGTTTGGGAAGGTATAGATGTTGCATTAATTTAGATGGAGTAAGTGAGCCCATGGAATCAAAAAGGTGTTAACGTGATCCTGTCATTGTCTAACAAGAAACAGTTAAATAAGGTTTAGGGCTGCTCTTATGGCCTGTTTGATTTCATGGTGCACACACTTGGAAATCATGCCAGAGTGTTCATTAGGATGCAGAAAATAGAACAGAAAAATAATAATAAAAACCGGACTTAATACTACTAATAAAAACTATCAATCTCTTTGCCAGAGAGAGAACATTAGAGTATCAGGCAGTCCTTAGTGGGAAGAGTTACTTCTGCTGCTGAATCTTGAGTTGATTTCTGAGAGACAAGTAATTACTTTCTCGATGGACAGGAGGAGAGACTAGTAAAAGGTGGAGTAAATATGGATTTTGCTGATGGCTACAATGGCTAATCAGTCACAAATGGATATTCTGAAACAGCAATTTGGCCCTAACAGCTGTTGTTTTGGACTGTGGCCCGTTCTCCTGGTCTGGGTTGTCATCTGGTTAGCCTAGTCAAGACTTCTAGGCTAGGGGCAGAAATTACAGATAAACCGGTGTAAGTGATCAGAAACCAGTTCAAATCTGTAACACAGCAGGGCTAAGTACAGACAGTGAAAAAGGCCAAGGCTGAATCAACTCAGTCTTCACAGGTTAGTCTAAGCTGTGTAAATTGAACCGATAAGCAAGTGAACGTTCACTTGGGATTCTGGAAATGCAGCCACGTGCCTGCAGTGGCCCAGGCCAGAAGTTTGGGCGTGTTAAAGTATGCCTCCCTGTTCGGCTGGAGCAGACCGTTTGCTAGTCCACCCACCCTGCGAGGGAGGATTTGCAGGGGAGGTGCAAAGCATCATGGGAACATGGGACACTGAGTTGACTTGAATCTGGAGTTCAGTAAACCGATTTAATGTAAATCAGTTAAGTCTGATACTACATCCATCTAGGCTTATCATCACCAGTTTTGACCATTTTGAAAGTGGCTTCTGTGCACTGAACTTCTGGGCTTGGGACAGAAATTACACACAAACTGGTATCACTGATCAGAAACCAGCTTAGACTAACCTGTGAAGATTGAGTTGATTCAGCCGCAGACTTTTTCACTCTCTGCACTTAGCCTTATTGGTAGTTATGTGCATGTAATGTAGCTTGGGAATCTGTGGGCTCATAACTTAAATTTGTTTACTTTTATTTTTCTTAAATTTCAACTACAATGCAGTATTAACTTACCTTGAATATTTGTCACTTAGTGGGGTTTACTTGTGTGCATATCCTGTTCACACTGATACTTTTACAGTACGGGAAATTACTTGAATTAATTTTGATCATTTTCTTAAAGTCACATTTTTTGACATAAAAGTTATACAGCAGGAAAATTCTCTTTTTACAGTAGAAAAGTAATGGATATACTCATGAGGTTCTCAATTGGATATTTAAAGCATTTGTCTCATGCTGAAGTGTATCATTTGGGAGTCTCCTTCCCTAAACTCTAGTTTGAATGTCTTTATAAAGAGGCCACATTTAAAGTTGGGCTCTGTAGACCAGAATTAACTTTGATATACGTGAGAATAGCTTCATTCAGTCCAATGTAGTTGCAAATAACATTGGTCCTATATTTAAAAAAATAAGAACCTGATAATGTGACTTTCATGTAGATTATGAAGTTCCCTTCTCTGAGCTATTTGAAAGATTTAAATAGGTTTTATACCAGGTGTTGTCCTTGCCCCTCCCTCCCTTTATTTAGAATCAGTATTTTTTAGTTCTTAGTTTTAAAGAGGATACATTTAATAGCACTATGCTGTATCTTTTCCTTTCAAGATGCTGCTTGTCCCAAACCCATTGTGTGACCACTAGCCTACAGACATAAGTAATAATTATACCAGTTAACATTATCTGCATGCTTAAATGACTACATATTTTTTATTTATTAATTGCTGACAAAGAACTGTTAGTTATATAATCTTGAAAAAATTTAAATGCCTTTAAACTCTTGTAAATGAATATCGTTCACAACAATACTCAATATCCAGTTAGTAATCAGAGTATTTTTATCATTTTAATTATCTTCTTTTTTTTTATACAATCTGAAAAAAAAATGTAGAATTTCTTTAAAGCAGATATGGCTACTATTTTGTTTTAACAATGAGAATTAAATTTTTTTTAACTATAAACAAAAAATTCATGCCTTTATGGATTCCCACAAGGCAGTTTTTAGCTCTTACTTTGCAAACTGTGACATGAATTTCCAATGGAAAGGAGGAGCCATCACCAGCGATGACTATACTGCAGTTGCTCGGGGATGTGGGGGGGCTGTCAGGAAGGCCAAGGCAGAGATGGAATTAGGATTAACTTCCCAGATTAAGGACAACAAGAAGTCCTTTTTTAAATACCTAGGGGATAAAAACAAGGTTCCGGGTAATGTGGGGCCCCTGCAGGACACGTTAGGAAATTTGGTCGTCACACCAGATGACAAAGCCAACATATTTAATGGTTTCTTTGCCTCCATTTTCCTGAGCAGGGACCAGAACAGTCACCCCCCCGCCGCTGGGCCCCCCTCAG
>NW_017728949.1:68906667-68944623 GCF_001723895.1 Crocodylus porosus
ATCAGGAGGCGCTACTTCATGGTCAGGGCGGCTAGGATCTGGAACCAACTTCCAAGAGAAGTGGTGCAGGCTCCTACCCTGGGGGTCTTTAAGAGGAGGCTAGATGTACACCTTGCTGGGGTCATTTGATCGCAGTACGCTTTCCTGCCATGGCAGGGGGTCGGACTAGATGATCTGCTCAGGTCCCTTCCGACTGTACTAACTATGAAACTATGACGCTTCAACTTAAAATGTGTGAAAAATAAAAAAATACTTTTAGTGGTTTGTAAACAATGAGACTAGTTAAATATGAATTTAAAATGGCTGAGGGGATTCACAGATAAATGTTGCTTCAAAAGTTATCCTCCACAGACAGCACTGAGTGCTGGACCTGCAGGATGCAGCTTATTCCCACTGGCAGGTACCACTTGTGATGCCTACAGCTCCCCATATTACCCACATATTTGTAGTAACATGTTCTCTCTCTGACTGTGCCTTTGTATCTCAAAGGTATTTGTGAAAATGAGGGAAGAGATCTCAGAGATCCTCTTATGATATCCTAAATCATCTGAAGCAGTTATCCAAGGAAAGATATTCTTAGCATCTTTTCACCATGTGGAAATAGTGTTATTTAGAAAACAGTTCTCTAAATCTGTTTAAATGATCAGCTGACTTGGAAATGATCTTGTAAATAATCTGGAAAGAAAGAATTCCTCTCCCTATCAAGATTCAAGGCTTGGCATCTCATTAATCCAGCATTTAAAATTCCTTCTGTGAAACAGAGGGCATCTTCTACCATAATTCTCCATGTTTAGACATAATACTGCAGACTAAATAATTTTCTTGAGACCAATTAATGTAGAGAATGAAACGGTGAAATCTAATTTTGTTGAATTCGGGCAGAATCTTGTCATTGATTTTACTAGACCAGGATTTCACCCAATAGCCAAAATTCCTTAAAAAACAGAGCAAAATATTTGGCATCTGAAGTTTTTTTGCCCTGAATTTTGAGTGCACCTGAAAGATGAAAGCTCTGTCTTCACTGCCTCCAGATCACACTAGAGGATGCCCCAGTGGGGCACAGAGTACTTGCTTTGTGTATGTTAAACTCCAAATGGATTAATGCTTGTGTTAGTGTAGGTAAATCTTCTTACTCAGTTTGAACTGAGAGAGTGGGGTTTTTTTTTTTTGTATTATTATAGGCCATTTTAATAGTATTGTTCTAATGGGACCAGTTGTTACAATATGTTTAGGGTTGAAAAGCCTTCACCTGAATTTCACTTTTTGATTGTTCATAACTTTTTTCACTGTGTCAAGAACATAAGACTGGATTGTTGAATCCTGGGTGATGGGGACCAGTCCCCTGCTGTTGCAGACAACCGTGTAATGTACACCAATCATAAAACACTGTCTTAAAGCTAGTTAGTTTGTTTCCTTCCTCCCAATTCATATTCCTTCTAATTTCTGCTCTAAATATATTCATGGCTCTTACTTAGCTCTACCAACATGTTATCGAGCCAACACTTTCCTTCTGCTTAGATAGCTTTCTTCCTGATGCTCACTTCCTGGTTGTATTTGTATCCTGAACAGGTCAAACCTTTATGGCAGCGTTCTCAACCTTTTTAGACTCAAGGCACCCCTTGGAAAATTCCAGCTCTTTGTTTTCATTCCTTTTTTTTTTTGACTATAGAATAATAATATAGCGATTCTTTTGTTGCAGAGAGTGCAGAAAGACCGTGGCAGGTGCACACGTTCCTGTTTGGAACCTCTGGGTTTAGCTTGTGAATCGTGTTGGCACACCCAACAGTGCCAGCATTGCATGGCACCCCACAATGCCCTTGAAAAGAGCTGAAGGCTTTCCAGGGTGCCGTGGCATCTTTCTTGAGAATCGTTGATTTATGGTCTCTCTTTGTTTTACAGAAAGGATTTTAAATACCAGTTTAATGAGATACCAAGCTTCAAATTTTGATAGTCCTTTTCAGGGAGAGGAACATTTCTTTTTCAGATTATTTAGAAGATCATTCATAAGTGTGCTGATCTCTTTACACACTCCAGTTTGAATTAATCGCTTTTATAGATGGGCCAACAAAATCATGCACAGTATTCTAGCTGAGGACTTACCATTGCCTTGTATAATGATAATAATATTTTCTGATTTATTTTTATTTATTTATTTATTCATTTTTACTGGAACGACCTTGTTTAATACATTTTTTGTCACCATATCACACTAGTAGCATTCCTTTCATTTTTTTTTCTCAGTCTAGCGATGAATGTTTCATGAAAAGTTTAACTAAAAGTAGTTCAACTGTTGACCTCTGTCTGTCTGTATAGTCATAGTTTGGGTATGTGTAAGCAACGAACCTGGAAAGGATACCAAATATGGCAGCATACACCTGAATGCAGGGAATATAAATGGAGGTAAACCAAGGACGTTTTGGCGTGGTTTTATCGGTTCCTTTTAAACCATCATAAAAGCACTTGAAACGGGAGCTTGTTAGAGAGTGTTAATCTGTGCTATGTACCCTCCAAACATGTCACTCTCCAGTTCAAGTGAGGGTTGTCTTTTGTCCATTTCATCGAAGTCGTTTTAGGGAATTGTTAGTTTGTTCCAGGCAGAGAAAACACTATATTTTCATTCCTCCAGCTTTTCAGGATGGATAGTTCCCAACACTTCCCACTTCTTTTCTCCATGGATCAACTTTCAACCCTCCTGAGAAATGCTGCCCTAGGAGGTGGTGGTGGCCTGAAGCCAACACTCCTTCTTACCCGCAAGGGGTGCAGGTATAGCACACCCTGACTGCTCTGAGCACCCTGCTTGCTCTAGCACCTCTGTGCACTCAGCTGACTGGCCGTTGGTGCAAGGAGAGCAGTTAAAAAAGCCAGTTAACCACTAATGAATACAGGCAAGTGACTTTTAGCACTGGCAAGCCAACTCACGCCCCAGCTACCCCACCCCTCCCCACTGCTCCTGGCCACTGCACCATGGCTCAGCTTCCCCTCTCCCACAATATTCATTTAAACTAAACTGCCATTCATTAGAAAAGGATCTGTTAGTACCCACCTTACTCAACCCATGGTGAGCCTGCTGAGTTTCAGCTCTGTCCTGGCATGGCATGCAATGAGCCTGCTGGGTCTCAGCTGTGCCCTGAAGGTAGTAATCCCCTGTTGTCTCCTATTCTGGGCTCTTCCTTGGATCTAGGACTTCTTCCATCTCCCCTCCTTGCCCCTGGAGCTCCTTTCCTGCCCCTTGAGACTCCCTGTCTCCCCTGTTCCCCCCTCCCCTGGGCTCCCCCTGGCCCTTGGGGCTCCCTTGGCTCTTATGGCTCAACCCCATCCCCCATGTCCCTCAGCTTATTTGCACTGCTGGCACTGTCCTGGGGGAGCAGACAGAGGGGGAGCCCATCTGCCACTACCACCACCACTGCTGCCGCTGGGCCACTACTGCTCTCTGGGCTGAGCCTGAAGGCAGGTTTTTCTTCCCTGCTTGCTCTGCTGGAGTTGCAGGTAAGCCAGGACCTGTGGGTGTGGGGGAATCATAGGGGTGGGCCAAATCTGAGCCAGTGTGAGGGGGTGTGGTGCAGCAGATTTGATCTGGGCCAGTGAGGGGGGGGGTAGGTTACATGGTGGGGAGGAGGGGGTACTGCCTATCACCCCAGATCAACCCTGCTTTGCTGCCTCCCTTCCTCCCCACAACCAGCCTGGATCATATCTGCTGTGCTGCCCACCCCTGCGGGCTCAGATTGGGCCTATTTTGCCACCCTTACACCCGACTATACTCCCAGTTTTGCCCCATTCCCCAAAATCCCCACTCACCACCCTCAAGCTGCTTCTGGCTTACCTGCAATTTCCAGCACTGTCCTGATGGAGCAAGCAGGGAAGAGGAATCTGTCCACTGCCTGTGCTGCTCTCTGGGCTGGATTCAGCTTGGAGAGCCATAGTGACCTGGTGGTGGCAGTGTCAGTGGCTGGGCAAGTGGGTTCTCCTTCCCTGCCTGCTGCCTCAGGACAGTGCTGGCAGTGCAGGTAAGCTGGGGGACATGGTGGGTGTGAACTGCGAGGGCTGGGGAGCAGAGGGAAATCTCTGAGGGGCGAGGGGACATCAGCTGGCTTGATCCAGGCCAGCAGGCAGTGGGGACCTAGGCAGGGGCTGGCTGGCCTGATGTGACCGTGCCAGCTCCCAGCTGCCCGCAGTCTGGGCCACCTACCCTACCCCTGAGAACAGGCGTGGTGGGCAGGCACAGAGCCAGCTTAGCTTCTAGCCATCCCTGTGCTTGCCAGGTCAGAGCAGTGCACATTACAGGTGTTATTAACCCTTAAAGTGCAACTGCTCAACGTACGTGGTCATTTTAAAACCAGTTAATATTAGCATGTGCCAAGTGTAATGTGTAACAAGAGCCTCAGTCAGGAGGTAAACAGAATAAAATGGTTAAAGGTAAGTGAAACCATGCAAGTGATACAATGTAGAAAGTTGTGGTAGTAGTAGTAATTTGTTTACAGCTTTTGCTGAAACAGTACAATAAAATGAATAATAAAAATTCTTAATAATAACATAACAGTTTTATACTTTAGCATTTTTTGTTAAAATCTACAATAAGATTATCTGTTGTACCCATGTACACAAAATTAAAGCAGAAAATAGTATATGAGGGTACAATACATGGTATTGAGGTTAAAAAAAAAGATCAAATGAAGCAGTGGACAATAAAACAAAACAGGAGAATTCTGCTTGATTTTGGCTCTTATTCTGTGGAGTATAGGACAGGCTCTTAATTGTTAGAAGCAAAATAATTTTTAATTCAGTAGCCCAATATTTAATTCTTTTCCATGAATAAAGAGGTCCATTTTCCTCTTATTTCTTCAAAGAACAAGCAAGACCACAAATAGCGATTTAAGTCATCTATCTCATTCTTCCTACAAGAATGTACTCTGTCCGAATATGGGGTCTGGCACCATCTGCCCATGACAACTGCAGATCTCATTAGAGTGAACTGTAGTTTAGTAATGGCCTCTCGTTGTTTGTAATTTGAATTGCAGTTAGGTAGGTTTCTAAGTGAATGTGACTCCTCTGTATATACAGTAAAGCATAATGCATGTCAAACTTCTGTGAGAATGGGGTCCCAGCTTGTAAAGAGAGTTGCCTGCAAAATCGTTGATAGTAGTAAAATTTTGATAAATATGAAATCTTTTGTGATGTCTTTTCCAAACAGCTAAAGCATGGCTTAGACAAATGAAAGCTGAAGATGAAATTGTATTAAAAAATCCACACTTTCACTAGCTAAAATTTATCATGGGCTTAGGCCAGCAGTTGATGATTGTAGTTTAGTGATAAATAAATAAGCAAATAATTAGTTTGGGAGTAAGGAACGAATCCGGGGAGCATATGGTGAATGGAACAGTCATCTAGTAGACTAATCAGAAATACGGATTTTGGCTAATTATGAAAAAAGAATTGAAGTCTTCAATCCAGTGCAAGCTACAGAAAAAAGCAAATTAAATATATAAGAATGACTCAGCAGAGAAATTGCACAAAGCAAGTGATCATAATAGTAAGTACCTAGTAGACTCCAGGGTGGATCTAAGGAAGAATCTCCAGGAGGGAAATAAATAGGAGCCCTGAGACTAATGCTAGAGTTTGGGAGATGGAAGGACAAGTACACAGAATCATTTCTGACCCTAATTTTGCAGAATTACTTGTTTCTTTTTAAAATATATGTGGTATATCAATATAGGACTGGAAGGGATCTTTGAATTCAGTCACCTGGTATCACAGCAAACTTCTTTCTCTTCATATGACTTGTTTCCCTTTTTTTTCTTCTTGATCTTGGTTTCCTATCTTCTTCCTGCCTATCCCCATTTCCCAGATGGTATATTTATTTCTTCTTTCTCCCAGTCTTCTTATCCCATCTCTTTCTTCTACTTTCTCATATTCTTTCTCTTATCTGAATTGCCAGTAATCAAGGAGACTTCAAGGTGACATAATAGAAACTTTAATATTTACTCAGAGCACTATAACTTTTCTTATTCTGCTAAGTGATCTGCCTTTCTTCCCACTTTCCTGTGCCCATTCTTAGCCAGCTCTTCATCCTTTCTACCTTTCAGCTCTTCCAGTAATCATTTTGTGCATTAGTCTGTTTAAGCATTAAAAAATTACTCCATGATTCCAGATGCTTGTATTACTTTTCTTCAAAACTCCTTGTAATGTTGGTAGAGAGAAGTTTTTTTGGCAAGACATTCCCAGAGTGAATGGTTGTATTTCAACCTGAGAGAGTCCAGGCCATAAAGCTGGTCTGGCCGTTTTTGAAAGAATAGTGTTTCTGCTTCAGGATGCAGTGCGCCAGGCTGTTGCTACCACCATCTAGTTGATGTCCTGATGGTTACGCTGCACAGCTGGGTGCTGTGCCACACAAGAAGCCTGCGTGCCTGCTGCATGATTAATCCTCATGTATAAATGCTTACTGGCGTATTTTTTGTGGTCACAGAGGTGAGACTAGATTCATTACTATTCCCTATAAATAGGGAATTTAAGCTGAATTATTGAGCACATTATTTTCTGAGAAAGACAGTTGACACAGAAAATAGTAACAGGTGGAAGCATCTAAAGTTATTCCTGGAGAAGTAGGGAATTATAAAGTATGGCCAAAGAAACCTGAATGTGTGAGAGGTGCGGTAGACTGATTTTTTTTCCCTCTTGTTCCTGAGGCTGTCTGTCTGTAGGAGCTATTTAATTACTCTGCACCCTTGCGTTTTGTACTCTCCTCAAGTACATGTTTCAAGCCAATCAGTATGCAAGTATATATGCACAAGGAAGAAAGATCAGTCATGGAATAACTAAAGTATTTTAATCCATTTTCATTTTGTATGCTTGAAAATAATGTATTAGGTATACAGTAGAAACCAGGAAGCCGAACTAGACGGTAGAGGGTGCTTGCTTATCTAAACAGTGAAAACTTTTTGCGTGTATAATTTTTTGCTACTACACTTGTGAAGCAATTTCAATAATTCTTTTACACAAAATCTTCACAAATGCCTCCGACCAACATTAAGTAGGAAATAAGTGGTGTTTTAAACTAGATTACATAGGAGATTCTCACACTAATCTTTTAATATCCCACTCCCCTCCCTAACAATAATACGTTTGGAGAATAGGGCTTTTTTCTTGGTACAGGGAAAACTATGAGTTAGCCATCTTATCCTTTTCTTTTCTTTATAGTTACTATGGGAACAGAACTGTGGGTCATACAGGAAAATCTGTGAAAGTGGTTTCTAATAAATTGCCCATTTTTAAAAAAATGGTAGCTTATTATTGGAATTGTAGTACTTTTCATTCAACTTCGTTGGATTTCATTGTTGTACATATTTCACTTACAAAAGAAGCACAATGAGCGGTAAGAAAAACAGATGGAGATGTTTTTGTACTTTTTCCTTAGGGTTAATATTTTTTTAATTGAATGCAGCTGTTGGAAACATTTCTATTGCTAGGTATGAGCACAGCATTAAAAATGGATGGTCATATATTCTGCCTGTTTCAGTGGAGTGTTAGACTTAATTACTCTGCTGCACTTGTTCAGAACTCCATAGTATTTTTTAATAATTATATCTTCAGTTAGCTTGAGCAAGAGTTTCACTCAGCCATTTAATTGAACTATTTCAGTGTGTTGGGGTAATCATTTCCTAATCCAACTGCCAACTACTTAGAATAGAGAATTAGTGGGGACATGCATATAAAAGCAGATTATTACAAATCCCTCAAATACACAAGAATATTTCCTATGCTTAGATAACATGGTTCATATATTTTAGGGGCCATTAGTTGCTAGGTGGACTTCCCCACGGATCTTTAGAATTTTCTTAGGATTTTTAATATGGCTGAAATAGTCGCGTTGCCTTTGAAATCAATGGAGGTGTTGCCATTGACATGTATTTGAGCTGTATTGGATTAAAAATGGGAGGGAGAAAGCGGAAAGCTTGGTAGCGTAACACTTTGTTTGTAGCAGCTGTACTGTGCGTCTTAACTACGCTCACCTAATAAGTTTGCCTGGGCTGCTTCTTAACCTTGGGGGACCAAATATTGTCACCTTTAGTTTCCATATGTAATTCCTACTGGTGTCAAAGGGAGTGATTGACCTTAATCTAGGCATGGTGTCCTTAATGTACATTACATGGTTTTCAGTCCATTGTCTGCCAGTTCTTCCTGATGTAGCACTTTTCAGTTCTTTCTTGCAGAGACCCTGTGAAGTTGATAGTTAAATGCATCCAGGAGGTGTCATACTTTAATGTGTAAATGATTTAGGATTATGTTATTAAATTTAGAAAAGCATGATAAAAACCACATTACTGCAGTTCTAAATATATTGGTTCTGTATGCTGGGAGATCATTAGTAGATGGTTGCTGAAGTATAGACTCCTTTTGTGTGGCATGTCCTGGAAGGCTAGCCATGAAAAATCACTTTTCAAATTAGAACTTAATAAAAACTTTCCTGCTCTGAACACTAAGCCCTACTCCCTGTGCGATTAGTGGTTTCATTTCTTTCTCAGCAGTTGGGTAATGATTATGGCTCCAGATGCTGCGGGAGTGATAAAGAGATTGATTAATTTCACTTGAAAGGGCATATGTTCAAAGAGAATCCAATCGGAACACCATGAATGAGGATCTGACATCCTTGCAGCACAAAGGCTTACATGACTTGGTACCCAACTGTTACTGAGAAAAGTACCAGTAAGCCAGTGCTATTTATCTAGTCAACATATTAAACATTTGGTTTCTTCCATTTGTTGCAGAAAATCTGTGCCTGTCTTTTCTTTTTACAGTGACTGTTCTTTAAAAAACTATTTTGTGCCTGTTACAAAGCAGTGTCATAAACATTTCCCTTAACTGCAAACTTTAAATTGGGATTCATGCCAATATAGGCTAAGTAACTGTAAACACATACTGAATTACATTTACATACTAGAGTGTATTTCTTGCAATGAAATGTTGATAAAAAAGTATGTATTAGTAGCCAACAGCTGTAATTATTCCAGTTTAATTTAATTTGCAATAATAACCCCAAATTTATTGCATATCAATGAGTGCTTGACATTTTACGGTATTGCATTTGTAAAATAGTTAAATGATTCAGTGTGTAAAGTGCATCCTTTTTATTAGAAATCTTGAATTGACTCTATTAGGAACATTGTGATTCATTACAGCACAATAGGTAATTAAAATGCAGTGCAATCATGGTATTTATATGGCTGATAGTGACAGCCATGTGATAAAATACAGATGCATGAGATATCTGGTATTTATCCTGCTCTTTAAATCATCTCACCTGTCCTTGGTCCACTAATCTCCCTCCTGTTGGATTTATTCCAGCGCCTTGTATAGCCAGCAACTATGTTTTCAACTCTCAGCCTACAAGAAAAATATTTTTCTATTTCTTCCAAATGTAAAATATCCCTCCCCACAAGTTTCATCAATGAAAGGTAATAACAAATCCTGTATTAGTCACAGGTTTATGGTCCCAGGTCTTTTAACCTGTTAAATATGGGATTTTCTACAAATGCTTTCTATGAAGACAGACTGCTTGTTTGTAGTCCCTGATTGTGCTGATATCAAACTTTAGAGTGAATGCACTTATGCACAGAAAAGCTATTTTAAAGGTTATTAAAATGGACTGATTACATGTTTTTTGTCCCTTTAGTGATCTGTGCAGATAGACTTATGATACAAAATCTGAATCACTTCATAGTTAAAGCATTATAATAAAATAGTCGTGATAAGAACTTTGAAACATTCCAAACATTTCTAGAACAATTTTTGTTGAATGCGTCAAATAAAATGTATGACAGATACGTTATTTATGCACATTTTTTATAGTCGTTCCTTCCATATGATCTCCATAACATGTTTAAATATTGCTGCTTGTTGTGGACTCATTCTGAAATACCGTATTCCAATAAAATGTTTATATTACTGTTCATTGGCATTGGAAGTAATGCACAGTAACATACTACTTCAATAATTTAACAGTACAGAATTTCTAGTCAAACTTAATTCAGCACTCTTACCATTTAAGTGGCATTAGATATTTATTAACACAACTTTACCTTAATTTCAACCAATTCTGTAACGAAACCTTTGATTCTATAAAAGCATGTGCCTATATTTGACTTTGCACACACTATCGGCAGTCTGACCTCAGCTGGATGGCTCAAACAGTGTAAAGTTAAGCATGCAATTAGTCATTACAGGTCTGGCCTCTAAACATTGTTTGACTACCTGCAGTGAAACTGATTTTCAAAAGCTATGAATATACAACCTTAAGATACCTGATTTGAGGGATAGTAACCCATCTGAACACTAATCACTGTTGATTAACACTTTTCTGCTAAGCAAACACGATCTATTTACCTTTATAGTTCTTTTTTTTTTAAAGAAAGGTTAATGCTAAGAATGTTTTTGTTTCAGACTTTATCTAAAAACAGCAAACCAAAATATTATATCCAAAGTACATTTTTGCTGCATAAGGTGACATCAAAATTAAGTTTCCTGTTGTTTTTTGGCAAGGAATTGAATGTGGTAATGAACTTGGGAGCGGAAGTACAAGACTGTATTTTATATGTCACAAATAGATGTTAATTTCTTTGTAGCAGCAGGAAAGGAAACTTATTTCAACTCAGGGCTGGGCAAAATACAGCTTGCAGGCCAGATCTGGCCTACCATTTGATTGTATATGGCCTGTGGCTGCCCTTGTGGTCATCTGCATGGGGCTGAGCCCTGCCTGGGGCGGCCGGCACCATGCCCTGGCCCACGCTTGCCCTGCACCTGCTGATGCCACTGCTCTGGCCCCAGCCCTGGCCAGCATGCACAGCTTCCCGGTGGGGCTGCTTCCATCCCTGCTGCAGCCACCCAGGTACTGCTTAGCTCACGCAACCTCCAGTGACTCCTCCTCTTCCTACCACAGCTGTACAGCTGCAGGCAGCATGGGGAGGTGGTGGTGGGTGGAGGTAATCTGAAGCTGGGTAGCTCCTGCCCCAGCACACAGGGCTCCTGCTTCAGCTCCCAGCCACCTTCTACCTACTCTGCCTGCCTGGCATGATGAGCACCACATGTGGGTGGCCAAGCAGGTGGAAGGTAGCCCACCCAGGAAGCTGTATTTGCTGGCTAGAGCTGCGGCCAGGGTTGCAGTGGTGCCATCAGCAGGCTGCAGCGTGGTGTGGGCTGCCCTGGGCAGGAGTGGGTGGGCTCGGTTGCATGTGGAGCACTACGAGGACGGCTGTGGACCAGGCGAGTGGGGGAAGGACAGACTGTACTTGCCTTGCGCTGCCTGAGTGAGGTCTTCTGCACATGCCCTTTGCCCCTCCCTGCTTCCCTCCTCCCACCCTTGCTGGTTCCCAGGACCCTGGTGTGCTGGCAGCCCCCTGCCCACATGTGCATCCCCACACCCATCCCCCACACCACACTTCCCCCACCCTCCCACACACACAATATACAAGAGTAAGACTTTATTTTGAGCTATTATGCAATCGCCTCTATATACACTACTCAAAAAATACATCAGAACAAAAAATATTTTGAACTAAAATATTATAGTAGGTTTCATATTCAATATATGATTTGTTTTTTATCTATAATTTGTTAAAATGATACCTTCTGAATGATGTTGTGTGTGCAGCCCTTGATGGCTCACCAAAACTTGTTAAGTGGCCTGCCAGCGAAAATAATTGCCCACTCCTGTTTTAACTGCAGGATATTGAAAAGGTTTGAGAGGGGCAAATGAGAGTTTGGGTGATCAGAGGAACGATTACAGTAATGTTACTGTGGCCTGAGGGTGTTATAAAGTACACTACTTATAACTGGCTTTTGCTTTCAAACAAATGAGCTTTTCCTGCTCAAAATACTGTACATCTACAGTAGATGGTAGATTAGCATTGTTCTTTTCTTTAATTTTTCAAAGATATCACAGAAGCACATTTATATTACGGACTGATTAGAAAATATATATATGGGGTGGGTGTGTTTGTGTGTGCGTGCAATTTATCTATCTATTTATTTAAATAAAAAGCCCCCATTACAGTGGTTGTTTTAGCAATGGTACTTCACCTGGGGCAACTTCAATACTTAATGCTTTCACATTTAGCATTTATTTATAGGACTTTAACTGCTGGCCTTTTCTGGAATATGTTCCAGAAAAGGTGGCTATTTAAGATGATTGACACTAAAGGATAGCAATTCTAAGAAATTGGGATCAACTGGGTATGGAATACATTTTAGGGATTTAAGTGCCTCTTATAGTTATTTTTTTAAAGCATTTGAAAGGGTGGGAGCTATGGATTTTTTTATTTTTGGGGGGTTTTTTTTAACATTTTGGATACATTTTGAAGACATTCTAAAAAGCTAAAAACTGTTCTTTACAAACAGTTTACACTTGCCTATGAAATCTAGATAATCTTTTATGGTTAAAGGGAAAAAAACCCCTCAACTTGGATTATGTTTTGCTTATTTGTAGAAATTAATCTTAATAATTCAGCCAAAAATATAACGTTCTACAAAAAGTAAAATTTGCCATACTTCACTTTTTAAATTCTGATTTGTTTGCCCTTGATTGATTTTTAAATAGACGAGCCAGCTTTCAAAGCTTTCAAAATGATTTAATTATTACAGCACGCAAGGCCCCAAATCAGATTTGAGGCATATTGATACAGTGTGCAGAATAAACTAGTGAACAGATGCAAAGGATGTGAAATTGCTGATACTTGAATCCACCAGATTGCCCTATAGGTAATAAATCCCAATAGACTGTAACTGAAAGGTCAGGGGTTGACCTTAATATACCACTTATTATGCTGTCTTTTGGGAGAACTCCACTGAGACCTTGTAAAAGATCCAGAGGTTTTATTATATCTGTGTTTATATATCAGGAGTAAAAGAGCCTAAGATGGTAAATTCACAATTTACTGAATTTATTACATAATAAAACTATGTAACATTCAACAGAGTAATTAAATAACAAGAGCATTAAATTCAATTGCAATTCCAATATTAGCAGCGGTGATCACTAGCCCCAGGAAGTGGAGACTTGCAGCCAACTTCTTTCTGATTAAAATGAAGTAAGTCAACGTCAACTGTTTTGTTATAGGTAATAATCCTATATTTAATCCCCTAATTTGTGTTCAGTATGAAATGTACTGATACTCATATGCATTGATCTTAAAACTGTAGCCCCCGTGTGAACTGAACTTTTTTGTGAGGCATTTTAAATACATACAGTTGCAATTTTAACGTGAGTCAGAGTCCCGTTTCTTAGAGTGTCAATCCTTGGGATAAAGCGTATCTTTCCGAAGATGGTTCAATTCAGGCGGGGTAGATATGCACTTTATAGAACTTGAGTTCACTTCATCAGATCCTTTGAAAAAACATCATAGCGTGGTGTAGGCACTCTGTGGCCACTGTATGGGGACAATCTTACATCATAATGCCTATAGGATAACAAAATGGAAATATGGAGCTTTTTGTTTTGATAAAGCCAAATCTTCAGAAAAGTCTATTTGTCGAACCGTAGACATTTTAAGTACTTCCTGGAGCTTTTTCCTTTGCTGTGTTTGTGGGTGCTTTTGAAAACATACGTAAGAAGTTATCATTGTTAGTTGATTTCTGTAACATGGCTTCAGTGGTATTTGTGTCTGTTTTGGCTGGCTTCTGACCAGGAACATGTGAGCTCTCATTGATTCTCTGTTAAATGGGCACAGTTGGTTATTGTCCTGCAGGTGGAGAGCCCCCAGTCTCTGTATGTATGCATTGCATGAGATTTCAGAATCTTTGACATTTCAGCCCTGCAGTCCTGGCTGTCCTGTACTCCCTTTCTGTTCCAAAAAGCTTCTGCTTAGTAGTTACCTTAAGTATCGGTCTGCATTGTCGTGAACCAGCATTCTGGCTGCGTCCAGATGAGGGCGGACATTTGGCTCCCTGGGGACAACTAGCAGCGGGATACCTTGTGCCGCTGCTAGTTGTCTCTGGGGAACGTCCGTGCCACCATCCTCTGGCAAGGTAGAAGTGTGAGAAATACCTGAATGTGCGGTGTGTAGTGCCACAGACAGGTTTGTGGCGTCTCATACTGCATGGTCATGCTCATTCGGACGCAGTCTCTGAGTTGAAGACTTGTGATGAGGTAGGAATGAATTGGCTTACTTTTGCCTATGAATCTCTGTAAGACTGCTTTTCCATTTGTAGAATTCTCTCCTTGTGCTTTTTGATATAGTTTAAACCTTCTTTGGAAGTTTATTCCATAGTTTAATGCCCTTGGCCAAGAATACATTATCTTTTCTTCTTACATGCTTTGTTCTGGGGTTCGTTGACTGCATTGTCCAAAGGAGCATAGCTTTAAAGTTTCCATTAAAGTTGTAGGGTTTAGTGCATAATGTAAAGGTGGCAGATTAGGGCTAGAAAGACGAGTGAGAAACTAAGCAAGTGCAGTCTCAGTGTGGGTAAGCAGGGTGAGGTCTGAATTGTATGTCTGCTTAATGTCAGTAGTTCACAAATCAAGTAATTGCTCATACAATGTGTGTGGGCTAGAGCTGGTGGAAAACTTTTAAATGAAAGTTTGATAAGAATGCATACGGTTTTAACTATAGTTATATACTTGAGAATTCATATAGGTATTCATGAAAATTACTGCAATTTTTAGTTTTAGTGTTAGTCTGAATAGCTGTAACAGAAATGACAGTCTCATTCATCGCATACAGTAATTTTAAAACTAATAACACAAACTTAGAGCAATGAATTCTACCCTGGGAGTAGAATCTACCCTAATTATGGCTACAAAAAACATTTTGAAAAAATTAATTTTACTTGCTTTACCTGCGTAGCATTTTTCTCTCTGCTAGTATGGTATTAATTTTCCAATAACTCATGAGGAAAAGGTGGTCAAAGAAATGAAAAAAAAAATGCCATGAGCAAATAAAATAGTTGCATGTCATGTACTGGCATCTTCAATACTTGGCATTATATGTTTGCTAGACACTACTTGGCAAATTCAAATTATTTCGGCCAAGTGAAATACCATTTAGTTATTTCTTAAAAATAAACAGTTGATCAACGCAGCAGTCCTTAGGAATTGCTGTGTTACTTGGTAAAGCAGTGTGGGTATAGGGAAACAGGCGCCTCTTTTAGACCCTGACGGGTGAGCTGAGATGTTGAGTGCTCCTGCCTCGATTCCGTAACTGGACGCACCCGCGCGCTGCCTCTTATTCCTGTCCGCCTGTGAAAGCTGTACGTAATGAACATCCTTCGCAAGAAAACACTCTCTGTACGGTAGAAAGAAGGGATTCAATTTGATAATGCTGGTTTTCTTTACTTTATACTAACCTGGAGAATTACATTTGATCTGACTTCTTTGGCACGCATCTGACTTTGGTATTACACAGCAGCAGTAGTGCTGAAATGACATAGGGTGTTACATGAAAATGAAGGTGCTGAATTTACCTCATGAATAATTCTTTGTTTTGCCTCTTTGTTTAACCAGAATGGTAAATGCTGCATGTTCTGTTTCATAACTTTCTAATAAAAATCTTTCAATGCATCTCTAGAGACTCTATTGATAAACTCTCCCTTAAGCATACATACAAATTAAATGTGAGAACTTGCAGCTAAAAGAAATTGCTTCAAGGCAATGATTCACAGGGATGAAAAATCAATAATAGTTTCATTAAGGAAGGAAAGAAAGTTTAGACAGGCTCTTTGCTTCTCTTTGCTATGGAAGGGAAAGGGAACAAACATTGATCATTTTATTTTGCTGTATTCTTAGAAACAAGAGCCATAACATAGTGCTGATATGGCTGTTTTGAGGAATGAGTGTAGACCTAGACAAAAACCTGGCAGGCTTCTGCTGCTCCCCAGCAAACTCTTTCCTTGACCTTTGCCCAACTCCTTTTCCAAATTATTTTTGGTTCATATGTACACTTTTCTACTTTATACAGTCCCCATCTTCTAAACATCAGTGGTTGCTAGAAGTAGAGTTACCTTTTGAGGAAGTTGCCTAAACAGAACGGTGCCCACTGTTCATTACGCCGAGACGTTAACACTGGTAAACCTGACTGTGATTTTGCTTTGCACTGGCTCCCTTTGGGATGCTCCTAGCGTGCTGTAGCTTTCTGTGTCTTCATGGTGAGATAAGCAGCTTCACAGTTAGTGTGTATGAACTGTCCACATGGTGACATAATAGCTAGTGCACTAGATGTTGGAATTTTTATTGGTGCTTTTCCCTCTCCCTGTTAATCAGAATGGTGAAGCCTTGGTAGGTCAACTTCTCCATTAGTCTGAAGATTGTTAGAATAGGTTTTTTATGGACCTCATTATAGTTAACTTATCTCGGGGTGACATGGGCTAAGGCTGACCCGCAGAAGACAGAATATTGTGCACTGCCCAGTATCTCATACTGGCCTTCCTTTCAAGTCATTGCCTCCAGTTGTGCAAAGTCTTGGCTTGTCGTGATTTACCTAATGTTTCCATATATATCCATAAAAAACATGACAACTAGAAAGCAAGTTACTAAATTCTGTTGAATTCCCTATATATTGAGCACGTTGAGCTATTTGCAAGCCTGGAACAGGAAGATCAAAGCCTGAGGAAAATGAAAGTAATCTGGGTGAAGGTAGATCAGTGGGAGCCAACCTCTTCAGCAGGTGTGCCACAAATTAGCCACGTACCCTCCCAGAGTTCACTCCTGTTATCTTCCTCTGCCTGATCTACTGCTGTGCTTTCTGTTCTCTGTCCTGTGTTTTTTCCTTGATCTGCTACACTGTTTTCTGGTTCCTATCTGCCCTATCTGCTGGTGTGCTGCCTGTCCCTTCCTCAATTTTGTGTGCCCCATACACAAGGTACTTGTGGTATACATGCCGCAAGTTGGCCACCCCAGAGTAGACGACTCTAATGTCTTGCATATTGCAATGAAGTTAATATTTGCTGAGCTCTAGAACTTTGAAATAGTAAAAAAAAAAAAAAAAGTGTTAGAAATAACCCCATTTGCCTCTTCGGCAGGTTGCCCAGACCGTGTTACCTTGCTATAGTGACACTCAAACTTGGCAAAATTTTTCCCACACTTTTATTTGTTAAACCCACGCTTATAGTGCTTATGTGGCAGCTTTGATGAATCTTTGTTGGAAAGATTTTTCAGTCCCAGGGTAGAATTTCTGATCAGAACAAGGGAGACATCCATACCCCAGAATAGCTCATAGTTCAGTATTTGGGCACTCTGTTGGGATGAGCGAGATGAAGATTCAGGACCTTGTAATTCCTGATTTAGATCTGAAACTTAGGATCATAGGCTAAGTACAGACATTGGGGGGGGGGGCTAGAGGGAGGTTACATCACATTAAAAATGGCCACCCAAACTAAGTTAAGTTGGGGTGGGGGGGGGCAGTGTGGGAAATTGGGGGCCAGCAGGTTCAGGGGAGATCAGGGGTCCGTGGGAAGATCAGAGGTGTAGGCAGTGTCTGAGAGGGACTGCAGGGATTGGAAGGACAGGCAGCATACATGGGAGGGATTGGAGGGGAGGGAAGGCAGTGTCTGCAGGAGTGGTCAAGGGGTCGGAGGACCTGGCAATACCTACAAGAGCAATTGAGGGCATGGGGGGCAGGCAGCATCCACAGGAGGGATTGGGGGGCAGGAGGGATCTGGAGAAGAGATTGCGGGGAAGGTGGCATCTGCGGGGGGTTGGTAGAGTCCAGAAGGTTTTGGTGGGATATGGGGGGCTCTTAGGGTATGCAGGGAGACTTGCAAGGGGTATCAGACTATTTTATCTCCCAGACACCCCAGCTGTTCCCTCATTCCTCCCCCCGCTCCCACCAATACTTACTTCCTTGGCTCCCAACAGTAGTGAACACTAATTAAACTGGCACCCGGAGCACCTTGCAGGATGGGGCTTTGGGGGTAGAGGGGCAAGGGGCTAAAAATAGTCTGGTACAAGGAAGGTGGGTAGGAAAAGAGCAGCGCTAGTATTGTGGCAGGTGACTGTGCTCTCCCAGCCCTGAGGCTGTGCAGGTAGACACACAGACATTTGATTTAATGGTGTAACCTATATCGATTACATTTAAGTGTACATTGTTCCAGGTCTACCTTAGACTGGTTTCCACCATTTTTAGACCAGTCTGAACATGAAACTTCTGTTCTGCAGACTGGGTGGTCATTTTGAATGCAGTCTAAACTCCCCCTAGTCCCACCCTCTCCCTTCTTCCCCACGGTGTCTGCACTTCCAACCTTACTTTATTAGTCATAGTGATGTAAGGTTGGAAGGGACCTTATGAGGTCTTATCTAGCCCCCCTTGCTCATGCAGGATCATCCCTGACTAAACCGTCCCAGCTTGAAGGAGGGTGTCCCACCTTTCAGGCAGGTGTCTCAGTCACTGAGCTGCAGATTGTTCTGGAGTTGATCTTCCCTCCTCTTAAAAAACAAAAATAAATAACAAAACTTCAGCTTCATATAAAAGTGAAATGGGAAAAAAATTTAAATCTGACATTTTTATAGAACAGGAGAACTCTTTCCTGCTGTGCTCTAATGCCAAGTTTCAGGTGTCTTTTGCAATATGGGATGATGGCAGAAAAGAGTCCATTTCTCAAAATTCCTGTTGTGTGCTTGGTTGAAATTGGTGTACAAACCTTTGTTGCATATAATACCAATCTAATTTTTAGCCTGAAGAGTTGTTGCATCTGACTCTTGGACAATACATGAGGAGTTTTTAAAGCAGGAGCTTTAGCTAAGGAGCCAGGTGCTGTAGCTTAGGGCTGTAACAGCTTTCGTTTTCTATGGTTGGGGCATAGATTACCTGAGATGTACATATGTGTACAAATCTTTGACAGCAAATGGCCAGAGGAGCTTACAACTTATGGACACATGAGGGAAAAAAAAAAGGAAGCTGTGGATCTATATACCACATATCTCTGTGTGCCACACTTCATGCATTTTTAAGTTTTTTTTATTAAGACCTGGTAATAACGGGTTGTTAACAATATTATAGCATCATTTGGTAGTTATGTGTCTGTCTGTATTACCATTAAAAACTGCTTTTTTGAAAACTTTAATGACCACACATTAAAATGTACTTAGAGCTGAAACCTGGCATAGGGAGTCTCAGCCAAGAGCAAATTTATTTCTGGAAGCTGGCTGAAAAAGTGATTCTTGAATTTGTCTTTTGATTTAAAAAAAAAATTGTGCATATGTGTTTCTGTGTCTCTGTATGTATATGCATGCATGCAAACTATATCAGAGTTCTTTGGTTTTGAATATGGTTTAGCACAAAAAAATCTTATTTTTAAACATACAATTTCCAGTAGATAGACAAATTTATACTCACTGATGACAGTCCCCTGATAGGATGAGGATCATCTCGGTTCTGGAGCCGGGTAATCCTGCATTCAGAAGCCAAGTCAAAACAATCTGGGAAAAAGAAACCGATTTGGACAGAGACATAACTAGGAATTGAAGAATTTTGGTGCCATGGTGGAGGGAGCGGGGGGGAGAGGACAGGAGCAGGCTGCTGGGCACTTACCTGCTCTCAGCAAGTGCCCTGTGGCGGTGGCTGCTGCCCCAGGCTGCTGATTCCCCAGACGCGGTGCAGGTGGTGATGGGGGCTCTCTTGGGGCTGCCAGCATGCTGCCTCCTTTAAGTCAGCATCAGGGGCTTGTGCCCTGCTCATCTACCCCTTGTAACGCTTGTGGATTTGGGTCAGAGCTTAAGTATAAAATAGAAAAGGGAATTCTTTTATTTTGGGTGAACCCAAACTATTTTGTTCAAACCAAACACGATATTTTGTTTTATTTTGGTGGGGTTATCTAAGCCTTGTTAATAATTTTTTTGACATGCTTCTTAATTTTGAAACAAAAATGCCATTTTGAAATAGAAAGTTTTGGCTTTGAGGAGTCAACAAAGCTTTTAATTCAAATGAAATGTTCTTATATTTCCACCCCCTCTCTTTGGCTGAAGCTTATAGGTGAAGTCCCGCCATTGCCTACAGTGTTGGCTCTTCTGAAACTCTGTATTTTGGTTAATTTACTGTTTGCTGAAAAATAGTCACATAGCTCTACTTTGCTCCAGTGCCTTGTGATATCAAGGCCTGTGGGGCTGAAATGACATGATTGCCTCCATGCTGTAAGGTTCTTTTCAGTCATGGGGCAGTGCCTTTGTGATAAGGATTTTTATTATATGCGTAGTACCAATTTATATCTAGCACAGGTGCCCCTCCTTTGGGTGCATTACACATGAGCTCTTGGTGCAGGGTCTGCCTAGTGCCCCTCCTTTGCGTGGCTCCAGAGCTGCTGCCATTTCCACTCTTTTCCTCCTTTCTCCTATTGCTGAGTTCAGTGGGGAGGAGAAAAGAGGGGAGGAAGGGAGAAAAGCAGCAGCATTCATCTCCCGGGTCCCAGAGCAGAACGAAAGAGGGGTTCCTGCCAGACCCCTCCTGATCTCCGCTGTCATGGAGCTGTGGCAGGAGCCTCTTCTGACCAGGCAGTGAGCTCAAAGGTCACTGTACATGTGCAGCACACTCAAAGTGTGTGTGTGTGTGTGTGTGTGTGCGCGTGTGTGTGTGTGTGTGTGTGTTGGGGGGGAGGGGGCTGAGTGCAGGGGCATTGCTTTCTTCCTAGATCATCTGCTGATACCAAACACTTTATAGGGAAGCATGGAAACAAGCTATCTGCCATGAAGAGGTCTAAACACAAATGATTGATTGGTAGAGATTGATATGTAGAGATTAGTAATGTGGCAGAATGGTGAATAATAACCACGTACAGTATACCATTCCGCTCTTTTTATTGGGGATTTTTTTTTTTGTTTTGTTTTAACCAAGATACTGCCTAAGGCCTTAAACTCTCAACAGTATTCAGGCACCTGGGATGTGTGCATACATGACAGGACAGTGCCCTCTGCCAGCTCAGCATATTACTTGTGGAAGAAGAAGCTGTACAGCTACACTGGCCCGCTCTGTGCAGAGCTGCTTACTCCCATTCAGCGCAGCCCTAATGCACTGCTAGTTCCACTTCTGGAACGAACACATTCAGACCTAATGTGGGTGGTTCTGCATGATGCCACCTTGACCCCAGTAGATGATTACCTGTGAGGATCTGGGCTCGTGAATCTAAAGTTTTCTGGGGAGGATGCGTACATATGCTGCTGTACACATGATACTTATCTGCAGCTCAGCTGAAATCATTCTCCGGTTAACTGTTTCTGAACATGCACATATTCGGTTGTTGGACCATAAATTCTTTTTGTGTATCTTTAAAATGCAAACTGTTCCTCAGATATTTGTATTACACCATGTATAGCAGTTAGCTAACTTATATTTGCATCTGTGGAGAATCTGCTCTGCCATTTGGGGAAGTTTACTGCTTATTTCATAGTGAAACTGAAGTAAAGTTGATTACCTGAAGAATATATGAGATATCATAAACTTAAGGTTTGTTGAATCAGGTGCTTTAAACAGCAATAAACATCTGCTCCGTGCCTAAGGTTTTGTGCCCCAGCTGGCTTTGGACAGCCTAATGGGCTGTCCACCTTTCTCAGGTTTTGAACTGTGGTTAGTGCACAGATTGGGACAGATCTTGTTTCAGCATGGTCTGTGCTTGCAGCTGAAGTTCCCATATGACCACATCAGATAAATTATTTACAGTGCAGTAACTATGTAACCAGAGTCTGTAGTAAAGGTTATAGCTCCATCTGTTCTGTCACCCCTGAAGACTCTTAATTTTCAAAGAAAATAGTCTGTGTTGCTGGCTGATATCGTTAGATTTAAGAAAATTTAAATGTTCTCTGAATTGTTGCCTCATTGTAGTGGAAAGGCCTAACTGAAGTGTGATGGAAGAGATGCACCTCTGATATAATATAATTCACTTTAGTCCAGGAATGCATTTGTCTTTAGGTTTAGTATCCTTGAAGTGTAACCAAAATTAAGCTGTTTCTACCATTGTAAAAATCCTGCATTATGACATCTGACATGTTTTTTGATTTATGTTTTTGTAGAATAGGTAAGGAACAAAAAATCCCCATGCTTTTAAACACAGTCCTTTTTTTAGAAAGTGTAGTTCATATTTTGACTTCTTTAGATTAATCTCTTACAAAACTTTGAATAAAAATACTGTACATTTATGTAGTTTTATCATTTTGATAAACATTTTACAATCGGATATGAGATCCAATGGCCTGATTTTGTCATACATCGGGGTAGGCAACCCCCGGCACAGGTGCCAGAACATGACACGCAAAGGCATTTTGCTTGGCACTCACGTCTCAGGGCAGATGGCAGGGAAGGGGCCAGGACTGCACTGCCACAACAAGGGTCATGCCCCTCACTGCCCCTGCCACGGCCATGTCTTGCAAGTCGAGATTGGCGGTATGTTTGGCACTCTGCCCAAAAATGTTGCCGACCCCATCATACATCATTGCAGTAAATCTTGAAGTCTGTGGAAATTATTCCTGAATTATAGTAGGGTAAGAGAAATATGAAACTGGCCCTGAAATTTTAAATTCTTATCCAAAGGCTTTATTTATTTAGACTGTGACTGGTGTCAAACCAGCCAACCCGAGGCTTACAAAAGCCATGAGTCAGTGTCCTAATTGTGAGACTGAAAAAAGTAATAAATACTGAGGGGTATTTGTTGGCTTTCTTGCCTCTGAGCCTCTAGACCAGCTGTTCTCAACCTTTTTTGTAGAAGGACCCATTTGTAAACAGCGTGGCCAGTCCTGACCAAGTAAATTTAGCTGAAGCAGAAAACAGCCCCCTGCCTCCACCCCCCCAGCCTTGCTGGTGCCCCTCACTCCTGACTCACAGCCCCTCCTGCCCCAGGCTCCAGCCTCCCAGTGTGTGGGGCAGGGGGTGGGTGTTTGTTGTAAGGGGTGTGTGTGAGGTATGGAGGGGCACATGCCCCCACATATTTGAGCACTCACAGTGGGCCTGGGCCTTCAGTTTGCTGGACCAGCACAGACAGGAGCCACCTCTGTGGCCCAGCAGATGGGACCCAACGTGGGAAAGCACAACGGGGTGGCAAGACACACTGGTGTCCCCACCACTGGGATCCCTGTACCACCTGTGCTGCCAGCATCACGAAAAGTATAAGGGAGTCTATGCTGTCCTCACCTCCTGCTGCCAGCTACTTGCTACCTGGGCTCTGGCTGTACCCTACTGCCATGGCCTGGCCTGGCCCCTGCTCCCCTCAGACCGCCCGCACTGCCCACCAATGCATATCCCCTCTGAGGTAGAGCTTCGGCCTTAGGGGAGCAGTGGGGCTGGTGGCTGGGCAGTGGCAGAGGGCAAGAAGTTGGTGGTGGGAGTAGGTGAGGGTAGCATGGCCCCCCTTCCTATCTGTTACTTCTCATGTTGCTGCCACAGGGGTCCCAGTGGCGGTGTCAGCAACGAATCTAAGTGTCCTACTTTGTCCTCCTGCACTTGGTACTGCAGGCTGGGTTGTGGAGGCGGTTCCTGCCTGTGCCAGTCTGGCCAAGTGGCAGCCCCATACCTGCTGTGGAGGCACATGCTCTCCCATACCCCTGATGCATCACCTGTGCCCGCACACGCACATGGCACTCCCTGCCTGACTGCCGTCCTCCTACTCCTCCCAGTCCCAAGCAGCCCCTTGCAGACTGGAACTCTACCAGCCTGCAAGGGGAATCCCACAGTTTCCCATGGTTTTCTCCATTAAAGGAGAATCCATTTTTAAAGTTTGTTTGTGACCCTTTCATATATTCTTGCGACCCACTTTTGGGTTATGACCCATGGGTTGAGAAACACTGCTCTTGATTATCCTTGGGTTGTTTTGGAATTTTCTTAACAACTAAGAGGCCTTAAAATTACTGAAGAAAAGAAAAGAAAGTGGAGGTCTTACAGCAGTGGACTCCAACCTTTTTAAGTAGGAGATCACCTTTGGCACTTAAAAGCAACCCAAGATCTACCGTGTGCCCCTGCCAGCCCACCCAGCAGGTAAGTCTTTGGGGAGGGAAATGGGGGCAGATCGAGGAAGAGGGAGAAAATATTATTTGGGGGTGTGCCTCCGCAGTAGGTAAGTCCCACCTGGCTGGGTCCCCACTCAACTTACCCCTGCTCCTGCCTCTGTGGCACTGTTACTCACCACAAGGGCCTCAGTCTAGCTTCTGTCTCTTCCCTTCTGCTTGGACTGACCTCTTGGGCTGGGGTGCACACGTGCATGCACACAGGCACTCAGGCCCGCCCCCACCCCAGCCTCGGATAGATTCAAGAGGCTCCGAGATCTACTGGTGGATTGAGATCAACTGGTTGATGACCACTATCTTACAGAATTACCTGATATCAGCAGTTAATGCTTTCAGAGTGGTTCCAAATACCATGGCATTTGTGATAAAATTGAGAGGTGACACTGTGTAATTTAATTCCCTCAAACAAGGATTAATTTAAGACTTAATTCAGACTTTCTTTTTCTCCTTGTTAACCCTTCATGATATAAATTATTAAACCCTTATTTAGACGTGGTTAATTTTATGTTTGTTGGAAATTTGGAAACATGACAGAAGAAAAAGTTAAATACCCACTCATTTTCATTTTTTTTAATTATCATATATAGTTATTATGTTTGTCGTCTGATATAAAAGAAAAGATAAAAACCAGACCATTTCCACTGTTTTCTTGAATATAATAAAGGCCTTGAAAGCTGATGTACTGGCAGCTTACAGCACCTCTGAACTTCCTGGTTGTTAAGGTTTGCATTAATAATATTTTGGAGGGCTTTAATAGCTCAAACTTGTGAATTAATGCAAACAGCAGGCAAAATCAAGGGTACTGTGTGTTTGTATGATTTAAGATTTAAATTGAGTTGCTGTTGTTTGACTAGCATTTCCAGTTTTCAGCAAGAGGTAATTTGTTTCTATATAATTGCTCTAAAGAGGGATATACCTGGCCACCTTATTTGATCATGTAAGGCATGTTTAATCTTTGAGGGCTTGCCCCCTTCTTTGTAGTAAATGAAATGGATACATTGAAGCCACAGATGCATTTTCTCCCAGTGTAGAGTGAATTTGGGGAAGAGGTAAGAAAGGAGGAGTAGGGATCATTATTTCCCCCCTCTCCTTGCATCTGTGAGTAAATTGGTTTTGGATCAATGATGCATGTACAGTATCTACAGCTTTTCATGATATTCACCTTCTCAGCTCTCAAACAGATCTGCAAGGTACAGTCTAGGCATTCATGGTGCATATGTTCAATCAAAGCCTTATCCCATAGAAAAGAAAGAAATTAAGAGGAGACAGTTAAATTTCTTTTTATGCTTTCTGATTTTATAGGTTTTTTTCTCTCTCTGCCACTGCTATAGCTTTGTAAGCCAGAAAGCTGAAAATATAACAGAACATAAAAATTCATATATTTAACATAAGGTAGAAAGCCCGTAGAATGAGTAAGTACATTTACTGTTCAGCAAGTATCTTTATCAGCCAGCTGCTTTTCTGATTGGGCTTTTCTGCTTCAAGTATGCATGCTCCTACATGAATCTCTTTACCAGCAAGGCACATCTAAACTCCTCTCAAGTGGCTTTAACGTCTACTTCAAAGGGTGGTGCTACTGAGTCCCTTCAGAATCTCAGTTTGTTTCCAGTAAATTCCCAGTTATTTGACATTTGTTGGTGTCTTCTACTCCCTTTCTTAGTGCACATCAAATACTTTTTTTCTGTAGTGGAGAGGAGGTTTCTGAAACCGGAATTGGGATAGTTAAATGCAAACAAACTGGAAGATGACTAGGGACCTACCTAATTCATGGGGCTGCCTCCTGATTTCATGGTCCGAGCATGTTGCTGGTCATCATTTTTGTGGTGGAATACAATGGTCTCCCCCACACTCTTGATTGGCCAAGGGGTCCTAGAAGTCCCACCCCTCCCGATAGAGTGACAGATGGTCATTAGGACTGTGTGAAGCAGCAAGTATTTGCTTCAGATTTGGATTCGGCCAATTCAGAGGGAGAGGGATTTGATTTGGTGATTTGAATCACTGTCCTTATTGATTTGGCCAGTTTGGATCCAAACATTCAGCGCCAATTCAGAGATTTGGCCATCAACAGTCCTCAGTGATGCTGGACACAGCTGACTCTAGGTGGTAAGTCTGTTGTGGTGGGTGGAGTGGGGAGGGTAGGGAGGGAGATCAATGCCTAAACCTGTTCAGCCTCCACAAGAGAAGGCTGAGGGGGGACCTGGTGACTGTCTATAAACTCACTAGGGGGGACCAGAAGGGTTTGGGAGAGACACTGTTTCCCCTAGCGCCCCCTGGCATGACAAGGAGTAATGGACACAAGTTGTTGGAGAGGAGGTTTAGATTAGACATCCACAAGAACTACTTCACAGTCAGGGCGGCTAGGATCTGGAACCAACTTCCTAGGGAAGTGGTGCTGGCTCCTATCCTGGGGGTCTTTAAGAAGAGGCTTGATGCCTACCTGGCCGGACTCATTTGAGTCCACTTTTTCTATCGCCCAGGCATGGGGTTGGACTTGAAGATCTACAAGGTCCCTTCTGACCCTACTTCTATGATTCTATGAATGCCCCCACACGGTGGGAGGCTATGGCTGGGATGAGCCCCAGCCCCAATTGGGAGGGGGGGGGCATGGGATTCAGGGAGGGGGTCTCTCGCCACTGCGTGCCACTGGTCCAGGAGCTGCTCTTCCGATGGCTCCTCTGGCAACTTTTGCTGCCCGTCTGGGAGGCCATGGGAGAGTGTGTATGCCCCCAGATATGGGCTGGGCTGGGTTGCGCTCCAAATGGGCAGCAGAAGGTGCTGGGAGTGGGGGCTGTGCCCTCCCACCACTCACCCAGCCAGGATGGGGAGGTGCGGGACAGTACCACTGCTCTGCCTCGGACAAGCGTCGTGCAGCAATGAAAGCTGCGCCAGCCTCCCCGCTCCTCCTGGACAAACCATGGCTTCACCCCACCCTAGCTGGGAGAGCAGTGGCAGGGCTGAGGGTGGGTTTGTGAACCTGGATTGTGGCAGGAACAGCGGCAGGGGCTATGGAGAATTTTAGGGTGGCTGCAGCCCCCCTCCCCATAATCCCCACTCCACTGCCTCTGAGGGGTGGGCACAGCCAGGGCTGTGCTCCAGGCTGTGGCTCAGGCTAACCTCCCAGAATGCAGCCCTGGCTTCACTTGCCCCATGGAGCACAGCCCGGCCCAGTCCACCCCATACAGATCCGGAGGCACACGCCCGCTCCCATGCTCTCCTGGACCAACTGTGTGTGGTGGTGTACAGTGGTGGAAGCCTCCCTCCCTGAGTCCCGTGCCCCCCCCGCCCCCACTGGGCATCTTGTCCCAGGTCCAGCCCCAATCCCTCCTTCTATGTGGGGACGTTGATCTGTGCCCCAGTCCCCATCCCTCCCCTCAATACAACAGGCTTACCAGCTGGAGGCAGCTGTGTCCAGTGTTATCAAGGACTGCTGCCTGTATAGTCTATGGCCAAATCTCTGAATCTTTCCAAATCGATTCGGACCTTTTAATTGGTCTCCTGATTTTGATTCAGATTTGGAGTTTTGGCTGCTGAATTGGGCTGAATGTCCTCTGAATCGAATTGGCTACCAAACCTTTGCACAGCCCTAATGGCCATCTGTCACTCTTCCAGGGCCCCAGGGCCAATCAGAAGTATGGGGCACCTTCCCACCCCTCACTGGAGATTGAGATGTCCATCTTCCAATCTCCAGGGAGGGGCGGGACTTCTGGGGTTCGTTGGCCAGTCCAAGGTGTGTGTGTGTGTGTGGGGGAGGCACCATGCTTTGCTGCAAAAACCTCACTTCCCACCTATGTTTTCAGGTCCCCCTTCTCCCCTTGAACCTTCCCCCCATCTTGCTGGCCATTTTTCAGCTTTTTGGTGGGGACTGGACCTTTTCACTTGGGACCAACCCAATTTGTGGTTTCCATGAAAACTGTGAAATTACAAATTTAGTAGGTCCCTAATGACAACTTTTAGAACTGCATGTCTTACTGGGTGGGAGTGGGGAGGGGAGGGAAATTAGAGACATTTGTACCTGTGCTAGAGAAAAGGGGTTATGTGCTAGAGGAAGAATAATTTTCCCAGGTGCCAGTCCAAGAATATGGAATGCTCTTCCTTTAAATGAGAAAAGAGGAGGAGGAAAGACCTGAAAATGAAAATTGCTGTTTACGTTGCTTAATGTACTCATTGGAGGAACTTGGGTAATACAGTGGTTGGCATGGTATAAGAATATAAATGAGTCAGAAAGAGAAGGTATACTTTGCATCAGATGCAATGAGAATTAAAGCATTTTGTTAGAATTTAGTAATTTGGAGGATTGTCAATAAAAGGAGCCTAATGTAGTACTTTTCTTTTGTACTGAAATGACCAGTGAAGTGTCAGGCTCAACCTTTTTTATATGTTAAAACTGTGGGAAGTGTCATTATTGGAAGGGATTAATGTGGATTAATCCTTGGCATAACATAGCTCATTTGAGGTCAGTAATGTCTCATCAAAAATGAATTTGTTCCAGCAAGACAGAATAGCAGTTTGTCCCCTGAATTTTAGATGCATCATCTGTTCAGTCCATATCTCCTATGGTGGTGCCCCATAGTTTAGCCTGTAGTCTGCATGTGAGAGTCTGCACTGTTCTGAGGTCTTTTCAGCAACTAGTAAAAAAATGCTTGACTGAACAACAGACCAGTAGGAACCACACTTTACAATTTCTCTTGTTTTAAGGGGTTGTCAGATCCCTAGTGTTAATTCTAACATAGGTTTTTAAGTGAAGAAGTAATCAACTTTTTATTAGAATTCATTAGGTGTCCAAATTCATAATAGCCTTTTATGCATTTGTAGACTGGGCAAGCTTAATTAAAGTCAATGTGGCATTATTTTTCTAGTGCTTAAATTTGCTGTTTCATTTGCTTTAAGCCCATGAGAGGCCCCTTTCTCTTTGACCAATTTTCAAATGCACATAATTAGTTACATTCAAGCCCCCAGACAGGTGATAATATGTACTCTCTTTCTGAGGAAAGGATCTAGCTTCCAATCACTTATTCAGTTTTGGGGCAAAGTATTACTTTGAACCACTTTTTGTATTCCATGCTATATTTTCCTCTGATATATGTAAAGAAACCCCCCCCAAAAAACATGAAGTGAGAATTTAATGGGACCTGCGAATCTTGGTTGCCTTCTTCAGAGGTCATCGTTCCTGGAAAGGTGCTGTGTCTCTTCCACAGCAGAGTTCCCTGCTGCCTCATCAGAAGCTTTGTTGATAGTTTGGGGTGCTCCTACCAAATGCTTATTTTTATTTGCTTTTTATTTAATAATTTTGACAATTTTTGACGGCTAAAATCAGTATTTTATTTTTAAGCATTTCTTTAGACTTTTCTCAATTTAAATTTTCAGGATTGCATGAAATAAAGGGTGGGTGGGGGTGCTCACATGCAGACAGGTGCTTGCATGCACTCGGCAGGCACTGAGCTGGGGAGGTAGAGGCAGAGACGGACACAGGGTGCCCAGCCGGCTCCCCTACCTCCAGCCACTGCTCAGCAGGAGCCCTCCTGGGCACTGCAGCAGCAGCCTATTCTTATGTTCCCTTTCTATAACTTTTGATTATTAATGATGGAAATGTTTTTTCGTCAGTCTGAGAGTGTGAGGTGAAATTGCCATTAATTGAAGTTTACTGATAAAAATTGAGTTCAACCAGGCCTACAAATGTCTAATTTGCAGCCAGCAGAGTGAGCCGGTTATGTATTCCATTCTCTTCTCTGCCTGAGCCTCTCATACACGTTCCCTTTTCTGATCCTACCTCATCTCCTGATATAACTTGGTAAAGTCCCCAAAATGAACTGAGTTCATAGGGACCCTGCTACTGAAGAGTGTAATAGATGGATGAACAGCTAAAATGTGGGTGAGACGGTGAAACAACCCTGGATGTAGGGTAGTTGGGGGAAAAGTGAGGAGAGAGAAAGAGAGAGAAGTCTATGAAATATTACTGAAAATGAAGAATTAGGTTAGGAAAGTTTGGAAGAGAAATGGCAGGATGCACTTTGGGAGCTGAGCTTGAAGATTGCCTGGGGTAATAAAGAGAGGGTGTGAGATATTACTGAAAAAATAATGGAGGAAGTAAAGGGTCACTGGGGAAATACTATAGGTGGAGCTGGAAATACTGTACCTCTAAAGTTGCCTATCACTTTTCATTGCAAGAACGCATTTTCAGTTGTTTATAAATATATAATGTTTTAAACCTTTTTAGAATTGTTTTTTGTGTCTTATGTCTTGTCTGAATTTCTCTGGAGATTTTTATCAAAAACCTAGAATGTAATTAGGAAATAGACATTATTTGGCTTCATGCATACTTTGAGAAGCTCAAGTAACTCCTTACTTTGGAACATTTTCTAAAAGCGTAGTAGAGGACTTACTCTGATGTCAGGAATGTGCATTTTGCTACTTTTGGGGAAATCTGTTCAAGTCTGTCTAAGGCCATATACAGACGTGCATCTGAAGCCCAGATGTGCACTTCAAATTTGGTGCACATCAGTGCCATGCAAATGTGCTGGGGAAGGAAGAAAAGGAACAAGTTAAAGATTAACTGGGGTAGAAGAGGGGAGGACTTTTGAGGGACAGGAACACAAACATGTGCAACTGCTAGAGCAGTTCAACGCCATGCTTCAGTATCTTTCTCTCCTGTCAGCAAATACCATATCTTCTTGTATACAGCCTGCCCTCAAATAAAACACATGCCTTGTCTTTGGAAGGCAAAAATGCTATTAGCAATATTAAACAGTAGTTCGTGTATCTTGCATCTGTTTGGCTGGTTCACATAGAAGATGGCAAACTAGCGTTACAGTCAGTTACTCGTTAGTTAGTATTAAAACTTTTGTTTGGTGGTATTTTGTTCTGACTAGATACCTAATGCTATTTTGGGGTATCAGGAATTATGGACTCACAGAAGATGTAGAAGAGGGGTGTTTTCACAGGCACAAATGACAGTTAGCATTTCCACTCCAGTTTTAAATCAAGGGAATTGTATACCTTCCTTCCATTCATGCCTTTGAAAATGTCCTTCCCTAGACTATTTGCTTACTCTTCCTGGCAGTTCAAGATTTAGTTACTTTATAGTTCTGTCTTATTACTTTTTAATTAAATTTACCTTTCTTTTAAATCCAGTGTGACTGAATTAGAGCAAGGGTGCTCAACCTCTGACTTGTGGGCCAAATGAGGCCTGGATATCATATCCTGCCTACAGGGCTCCTAACAGGTCCAGAAATTTGGTGGCGGGGGAGCTGTGAACATTAATATAACCACTCTTCCCCACCCCCCCACCAAATTCCCAATCCCGAAGTCCTGCACAGCTGGTTGGACCTAAGATATCCCTCCTAATCCTTCTCCCCTACGAGGGCTGGGCTATGCCCCCTTCTCCTGCGTATGAATTGGGGTGGGGCCATGCCCCTTTCCCGCATGGGGCAGGTAGGGGCCTGGCCATGCCCCTTTTCTCGTGCAGGGTCTGGCCACATCCCTTTTCACCGTGTAGCTAGACTGATCTCCTTTCCCCTGCAGGCTCACGTTGTGGTGCCCGCTCCCTCCCCACTCTGCATAGCTGGATGGTGTTCCCCATACCTGCCAGATTAGGACTACCAGCCAGATCCACCTTGCAGACAGACTGGGCACTGCCTATCTGACTTGCTGGGGGAAAAAGTTGAGCAGCACTGAGTTAGAAGAATAAAACTAAGGTTTAAATATATGTCCTGTCATTCTTTTAATGCAAGATAAAACGTTTTCTCTGGAGGATCTTGTTTCTGTGAACAGTTATTGTCTGTAGACAACATCTACAAAAATGGCAGAAGAATTCACTAATTTTTTTTAAACTTTGAATGCTCTCTGAATAGATTACCCTTAACAGATACCCTCCAATTTTAAGCTTATCATAACGTTTTTCCTGGCACAGTCCTAATAAACTGGTTTATACACCTAGCCCAGCTGAATGGTGTTCACACTTAGGTTACATAAGTCTAATGCAAACTTAGGTATTTGAGTAACAGAATTTGTTCAACTGTTATCTATCCAGGACAAATATCCTGTACAGGACTATTCTAATAATTATTTAGCCAAAGGAACCCTCTACTGACAGTAAAAGGAAAAGCCAGACAACAAGCTAAAAATATAAAGATATTAACAATGAATTTGTTCCTTGGGCTGTAATGGACATCAGTCCTTGGTTTTTATGTCTACCCTTTCACTGTGTCATGGTGCCCTTTTCCTGATTTGACTTCTTTTTATAATACAGATCAGTAACATGCAGCTAACTGCTTGTGGGATCTCCTGTGACCAAGGAATGCAATAATTCTCTATGCCATAAGTATTAGGGCCTGGTCCAAACCTAATTAAAGTCAATGGAAGTCTCCACTGACTTCATTGGCTTTGCTCTGATTTACAGAAAAGAATTATGATGAATATAGGACTGTGCTTGCTTTTAAAGGGCACTACCCCACAGTGCATGCTGATTACTTGAAAACACACTTTTTAATCTGATCAAGTACTTGTTAGCAGTTTCTTATTGGATGTCATGGCAGATTAATGTATAAGAATAAATATACTGAAATTCTGCAAAGCTTTTTTCCTGAATTATTAATTACAGTTCTGCTCCCTTTGCAATGAAGTGAGAGTGGAAGTGGGAGAGCTGACTTCAGCTATGTCTGATGGAATTTTCTTAAGCACTGATCAGAGACTAGGGCCCATGCTGTGAAATTTTATCAATCAGAAATTTCCAAACAAGAAAACAAACCAAAAATCCCTAAAATTTAAAAACAGAAGATCATAAAAAGAGAGCAAGAGATGAAAGAGCAGGTAGGCAGGGGCTCTCCTCTGGGACAGCACAGTTGCTATCAAAGTCGTCCTTCTTTTGTATGGCATTCGAATTGCTCAGTTTACATGGGGCCTGCAGTACGTCTTCTCTCAGTTCTGCTATATGCAGGTACATTGAATATCTAACTTCTCTTTAACGGTTTTGAAAGAAAAAATGTTGGTTATCATCAGTCCCGTTTAGCTTTTAATAAATAAATAACCACAACCTTTCCATACTTGTGCTAACTCTGTTTTGTCATTTCTATGGGAATCATCTGAAATGTGCTTATTCCTGAAAATCTGAAGCTTTTAACATGACTAGTTATGTGGGAATAAAGGAGTTTTTTGCCTTTTTATTTGATTGGGGTTGCACACAAAGTGGGAAAAACATCTCTAAAACTAGTTTGAGTTTTGTGCAGTTCCCAGTGTTTTACCATTTTTAAACTCCACCAAAATGCTGGAGGCTGTGTTAAAAGACTTGCACTTAGCCCCTGGAACAGCCTTCTACAAGAAACTGTTAGAACATTGGTAATGCTGGAAATATTTATGATTAGACTAAAACTGGACAAAGTAAGAGGAAAAATCCCAAGCTGTTGACACCACTCCTTCATTGTTTGGGGCATGGCTGGATGACCTAGGAGGGCTCATTTTCTAAGTTCAGTGACTATTTTTTTGGTGAGGTTTCATGGAATTTACTGTCCTGGTTTAAAATAGCATCCTACCCTGCACTTTCAGGAAATGACTGTAATAAAGGTTGTAAATGGTTGAAATGAAAAAGTCCAAATACATAGAAAAGCATCCGAGCCACACTATTTTTCCCGAAAACACTGTAAACCATGTCATGTTTTGCAGTTCATTTTGGAACTCGCTATATGGGCCCCTAGTGTAGGGCAATATGTCAGTAGAGTATGCTGATAGTAGCACTCCTGTGAAATCAGGCTGAGAAGCCTGTCCCTGGATCCCAAGAAGCCATCGAGCCTAGGTATGCTGTGTGGTGTTTGTAATAAGAAAGTGGGTAGCATTTGAATATGATGGATGATCTTGTTTCCCTTTTTACTCAAGGGTGTATGAGATGCTACCCTTTTCACTTTTTTGATTCATAGTTGATTATGCCAAAGCTCATGTTTTGTGTATCCTGTTTCACTGTTTCTTCCCCACTACTTTTTTTTTCCATTTGTCCCCACATCTCGGTGAAGAACAACCCCAAACTGGTTATGCTTTCCAAAGAATTTATAAAGTCTAAATGCCGTCCTTTATAACATGAAATTATAGCGCATCTTTGTCATCACTGTTGTCTTTGTTTGATCCCTTCTTTGGGAGACTTTTACAGTAGACTACGCTATTAAATACTTAAGAAGTAATACTTTGATGTTCTTATAATTATGGCATAGCAAACTTAATAAATTCTAAAATGCTCGTTTTCCAAAGGTGTAAAGCAGAAGTCCCTCTTCCTCATTGAACATTTATAATGTTGTGCTATTAAAAACATGTTATCGTTAAAAAGAAGAACATTTAAATTAAGTGCATAGAGACTGCATTTTAAACTTTTGTTTTCTGCCTAATAGTTTTGCTGAAGCACTTTTAAAGCTGTACGTACTTCCTTGCCTTCACTCTCATATTCACCTGTATCGCATATATTTTTATTAATGTAACATTAAAGTTATGTTAGAGGTCAACCGTTTTTCAAAGAACTTTATTAAAATGAAAAATCAAAATTATGATGTTTCAAAATACATTAATAATGTCACTTTATTTTGGAAGAGATGCTGGTACTAAGAGCACTACTGAGAGAATGAATCTAATTTCCTTATCCTTGACAGCCAGGGTTATAAAAGTTTTCCCCCTTCTGCCATAATACAGAAGTAAGTATCTAGTATTTGATTACATCTTCCATTTCCCTTCATTCTTTTCTTCTCCGATAGTCCTCTGCATTAGGAATGAACTTGCTGTAGCAAAATAAACCTATTTCCTGTTGAAAGATCAGAGAGCACAAAATTAAGATGTGGCTCCAATTCAGGACATGGGCATGGCAGTACTACTAGAATGACAAAGTAGTTCTTAATTACACTGATTAGACCAGTGATTTTCAGCCAGGGTGCCAGGGCTCCTTAGGGTGCCACCAGATCCTTTGAAGGGTATTGTTAGATGTGAGGAGATAAATAAGGTATTAGGAGATAAGCAGATAATTGTAGGCTTATGCTTGTCCCTGACTGGACTATCCCCGATCCTCAGTGCTGTGCCCCTCTGCAAGGAACTAAGCACTGTAATATATAACTTAGTTATACATAACTGATGGAGGGGAGCCTCAAATCCAAAAAGGCCGAGAAATATCGGATTAGACTGACTAGCTTAAAACTTTCAATTATCATTATTTGTAACCTGATAACTTTAAATATTCGTTGAATTTTCAGGTGTACAGGTCTCTTCTCTGAGGAATCAATTAGGACTTTCTTTCTGTATGGTGGCCTCTTGGGCCCCCACTACACACGCATTTAAAGGCGCTATTGAATGATCCAGACACTCGTACCTCCCAGCATGCTGCACGTACATGGTAGGTGGTGTGATTGTGGGATTGCACATTAGATCCAGTCGTGACTTATTCGTGGGGCAGGGGAGCCTGATCCTGGTCTCCCTCTGCGCTGGTGAGAAGAAGACTCTCGCGGCTAGGGTCTGCCTTTGCTGGGGGGGGCTCCCAGCTGCAAGAGCTATGCACAGACAGGGCCAAGAGCCACGCAAGCGACAGCTGGCACAGATGGGACCAGGAGCCGCTTGGCACTTGCGATCTCCAGGGCTCAGAGGTTTCACACTGGGCAAGGTGCACCCCTGGCAGAGCTCCCAGCTGCATGTGCAAATTGAAGCTTGATAGCAGCCAGCTATAAAGTTAGTGCATATTTTCAAGGGCTAATCTTATAGCAGGTTGGAGGTTTTTATCGTGCGATAACTACTTTGCATGTGCAGCTGCTCTTAAAGTAATTGCACAGTTAACCAGTTAATGGTGCAATACCTGTAACATGTAGAGGGAGCCTCTCTGGGCATGTTGTTTCTTATTGAAAACCTTAACAGGTGAGAAGTGAGAAAATATCAACTAGTTCTAGAATACAATTTAAATTTCTGTTATGTGCCCATTGACCAGACTGATGGAATAAAAGATGAGAGAAGCTGTGTGAGATGTAAAAGCTATTGAAAAATACATTTTCCATGTTTTCCTTTGATGTAATCATAAAGAAATAGATCATGAAAACTATTTTATAAACATGAATGAGCTAGAAAATATTACAACAATGTAACTTCCTAAAGATACAGAAATGAAATTTTAAGATGAGATTTATAATCTTCTCTCTCTAATTTGTACTCCTGCTGTACTGTAAATGTAATAACCATCAAAATGAAAAATGCAACAGATTGATAATACTATTGAGTTTTAATTAAACCACTGAATTGAAAAGGGCCCAGATGGATAACTGGAAAATGCAGTTATAACCCTGCTATGAAAAATGCTGGATTGCTGGTGATAGGGTCTTATAAATAAAACCTTATGCCAAAAATAACCCCACTTTTAGAACAGTTCCCAAAAATTAATCATTTAAGTTTGTAAAACAGATGGTTTGTACATTTTATTTAATTTAGATGCCAAATGCTTATTATCCTAAATCAGGAAGTATTCTTTTTGCAAATCCTTATACAGTCATATAGTCCACCTCTGTAGCATCTTAGATAAATACTGCCAAAACACATGCCTTGTCAAAATATTTTAACCTTGAATTCATATTTTTTTTGTATGGTTATTTAATAATTAAATCAACTACTGGACCATGAAAGCGTACTGTAGAATAAAATCCTGAGAAAACAAAACCAAATCCTTTACTATTTGAAGGGTTTCCAAATGTATATGCAACATGCTGAATATTTTGTGGCAGTGTTTGAAAAGAGAGAGACATTTTTCTCTTTTACATGTACACTTACATATTTTCTTATTTAATCACAAAAATATATTATCGGAGGGTTCAACAGGCAGGTTCTCTGAACTTCTTCTCTCTGGGAACTATTAGAAATCCAAATATTATCATCAAAGGGAATCTTCTTCTGGCAGCCATTTGTGTGCATTTAAAAGAAAAGCTTTAGTCTAATTAAATTAGGTCCTATCAAATCCTTAGATTAGCATATAAACTTTGTAAAAAAAAATCAATAACTTGTTACTTTCAAAGTTTGTTGTCTGTAGCTTGTCATGAATTCATTTTAGAAACTTTTGTAGTAAATGATGTAACAATTGATCTAAAGCTTTCAAAAATTTGATGATCAATAATTGTTTTCTAGTTGGAGAGAAATTCATTAAGTCTGGTACTCATTACATTGTCACATATTCTCATTGAGCTCTGTTCTAATCACCACATTATTCTTGGCTGAAAACACATTAGCTATAAAAATTCATGAAATGAGAAACATAACATTATAAAGACTTTGTTTAGGTATAGTAGCTAATGGAATGTGCAGAAAAGTGGAACACACTCTCTTTTCCAGTAAAGATAAATTTATGTCTTACATTGTTTTACACTTAAACATGGATAACTTTACTGTTCTGTCATTGCATAAACAATTGATTTCCAAATGAATTTGGAGATGTGCAAAATATTTATTTTCTCTGTATGATTTAACAATCTGTTTTGCTACTGTGCCTTTTTTATCTTTAAGGGAGAAATATTGGACTAGATTTTTTTCAATCATATTCAAGGGTTTAGGGCTGTGGCAAGGGATTAAGTCACTTAATATCCTTCTACAATTTCTGATTTGCCTAAGGACTAAAGGAGACCCAGACATAAGTTTAAAGCAGCATTAGGGTTGTTCTAAATTATATCTCATTTTCTGTTTCATCTGTTTCAGTAAGTCATGGTAGAAATGATAGCCACGTATACTTCATCTTAGGTCTGTGCGAAGTGGCTAGTATTTGCTTTGGATTCAGCCAATTCGGGGGACAGTGATTCAAATCACTGTCCCAAATCGATTTGGCTGAATCTGATTCAGAGATTTGCCTGCTGCTGAATTGGCTGAATCTCTGAATCGAACAGGCCCCATCGCCCACCTGCTCTCCTGGCCCTCTCAATGGCTGTCCTACCTGGCCCCAGCATCCTGGCTCTTTAAAAAAAACAAACAAATGAAAAAGCCCCGCACTCAACAGCTCTTGCCAGGCAGGGGGAGGGGCT
>NW_017728949.1:68944871-68957302 GCF_001723895.1 Crocodylus porosus
GGTCCCCCCATGGTCCCCTCCCCCCTCCTTCTACTCCCCTGCCCCATACGTACTGGCACAGAGCCCAGGTCCAGCTCCCTGCAGCAGCAAGCAGGGACTGCCTGAATCTCTAAATCTTTTCTGAATTGATTCAGAGGCTTTGAATTGATTTGAACCACTTTATTGGTCTCCTGATTCAATTTGGATTTGGAGATTTAGCTACTGAATCTGGCTGAATCTCCTCTGACTTGAATCAACAACTGAAGCATCGCACAGCCCTACTTCATATCTGCTGGGCTACATAGTAAAATATTCCAATGCACCCTGAAGAATTTCCAGCTCACTTAGAAGTCCATACAATACTGCAAGGAGCACCTGAGTTAGCTAGTTTAAAGTTAGGTTGCAGTGTGCATGAGTTGCAGTCACACTGCTGATTGCAGTGTGGGCATCTTCTACCTCCTCTTCTTCCAAAGCACTACCTTCAAATAGCTTGTTCTCATTTTCAGGATTGTACATAATTTGTATCCTACCTTAATAACCTGGACATATCTTTTCTTTGTAACCCTCCTCCTCATTCCATTTGCTTTACCAGTAATGTCAGCACCAAAATCTCACCAACTGAAAAGGGAGAAACCAAAGGATAATGTACACTATATAATGCTTGTGTATTTAAATGAAAAAACACCACCAAAACTCAGCTTTATATTATCAAGAACTGTTTTTCTAGCTATCAGGTTGGCCACCTTTCTCAAACGCTTTCTCTCTTTTTTCCTTATTCTGTCTGTTTTGATTTTCTATATTTTAAACGCTTTGTGCAGGAATTGTACTACCCTTTATGTCTGTGGAGTGCCACATACATTGTGGGTACTGCCTAGAATAAATAATAATAATAATGCATGTTCATGTCAAATTTCTGTGTGGCTTCAGCTCATTCCGATTATTTATGGAGGTCTAAGCATCAAATAGAAAATAGAACTTTTCACTGACAAGACTAGAGAGAAAATTATGATCCCCCAAAAGTTGGTTTTGCTCCAGAATATATTAAATCAACTACTAGGTGAATTAACTGCTGGAAAACGCTCACTTTTTAATGATGAATAAGCATCTGCAATAAAGACCATATTGCCTGCATATGAGTGTTGTGTAGTATATATTTGTCATGTGTGTATATCTAGATGGTACATTGGGATGATGTATGTAATACCTATACAGTAATCGTACAGGAGATAATATATTTTGTGTGCGTGCGTGAGTGCGTGTGTGTGTGTGTAAATATATATATATAAATAATATGGAGAATGCCTGAGACTGACATAAAGGTTTTATTGACGTGTGCATAGGATGTGAAGCTAAAGGGTGGTTACAGTATTTAGTATATTACTGAGCAGAATACTTGCTCCTTTTTTAACTTGAGCTAATGATTTTTATTTTCGGTTTCCCCATCATTAATGTGTTAATTTTATCTATCTATCTGTATCTCTATCTGGGTATTAAAAAAATTGGGCAAGAGGTTTTTAAACTAACATCTATGATTTGTGCATGCTACGGAGGAAGGTCACAATTGCTTGTTAGGTCTAACCTAAAACTTTGATAGCATATAGTGAAAAATGAATTGCATCATAATTCAAATTGTGTTTAAAAATGTATTTTCAAATGCATAGTGCCTCTTTATAATGTTTGGTTTTTACAGTGCAAGTTCACAGATAGATCATCTTGTCTCAGTTCTTGTTAATTTAAGTGCACCACAAAATACAGTTTAGTAGCAATCCACTGACTTTTAAACAACATCATTTTAGGGAGTAAAGTCTGTAAGAGCTTTTCAATGTAAATAGTATTTACTTGTTTACAGGATCATCAGCTATCTAAAATCATTACTTTCTCAAATTCATAGTTTGAATTTATTTTTTTCCCTAGCCTAAGGCCATATTATTCCTTTTGCCTCCATGCATGGGGAATCTTTTATCCTGGTCATTTAAGGGGCATCTTGAAAGGATCAGATGGCATCATATTCAGTCTTGTGGGCGTCAGTGCCTTAGTTGAAGTGAATCAGGAGTCAGAAGCATCGTTTTGATCTCTTATCTCTTCCATACCTTCAGATTTAAGGAATTTGTTTATTGAAACCCTCTGGGCAATGAGAAGGAAATCTATAGCCGTGAAACAACACCTGAAGTCATATCTACATTCCTGTGACTGAAGATTATGTGGTTATGTTCAAGTTTAGCTAGTACTGCTCTGAGCTCAGTATGGACTGTGTGAGAGCGCATTGCAGTCTGCACTGATCCCTGTGCTACTGCGTATACTGCCACGTTGTTAGCAGTACCCAGAACAGCTAGCTTAAAGCTAGCTTGGGTGAGTTACCCATGCTGCAAAAAACACCTGTGGCTGCAGTAATGACCTGCAGTAGAGGGAAGAGCATGCAAAAGTTTGTGATCCCTTCAAATGAGTCTCATGTGTATGTAATGGTGCATCTTTCGATTTGAGGGTCATTGCAATCTAAGTGTACGAATTTGAGGAGGTTAATAAAATCACTCGAATTCTAGGGCAGGCTGCCATTTTTTCTTATTATCAGGCTGAGACAATTTGTAAGGGTTGACTGAGACCTTTAAAGTTATAGCAGATAAAATTGCCATGTTTTTAAACTGTTTTTTAACAAAAATGCCCAATAAATCTCACCCTGGAAATTCTACGTATACTTAAAATAGTTTGCCCCCAGTGTAATCAATGGACTAGTACATAGTTAACTGGCAGTAAAGTTTGGCCTGTGGCGTGTGGCTTTTTGGAAAGCAACAAAAAATTTGTCCTGTCTGTTATTGGAGATACTATTTTAACAGTGCTGCCTTGGTACAGGTATTTATTTAAACTTATGTCTCGAGTGTGAGAAAGTATTGGAATATCTACAGCAACATATTACCTGTAGGGCCATTACTATGTTACTATGCTGTCTCTGTTATAATATGCAACATATTCGTTATGCAAGATCCACATTTTTCCTAACTTGACACAGACAATTATGTCACTGTTCGTAATAGCTTTGTAATATGGCTATATGATGTCAACAAAAGGCCTGTACTGTACCACTAGGCTAATTTCTCTTACAGTTACCACCTTCTATAGCCCCACTAAAAAATGTATAGCATTTTTTTTTCTGAATTCACAACTCGGCTGCTGCTACCCTCCAGCTGGGGCACATGACCTATGAGGAGAGATTGAGGGAACCGTGCTTATTTAGTCTACAGAAGAGAAGACTGAGCATGGATTTAATAGCAGCCTTTAAGTACCTGAAGGGGGGTTCCCAAGAGGATGGATCTGGACTGTTCAGTGGTGACAGATGACAGAACAAGGAGCAATGGTCTCAAGTTGCAGCAAGGGAGGTTTATGTTGGATATTAGGAAAAACTTTCTCACCTGGAGGGTGGCAAAGCACTGGAAATATCCTTTAAACCTTAACTAGTGCAGTGATAACAGATATTTTATTTAACTGATCCACAAAAAAAGTGATGGTAGGTTTAATAATGAAGAGTTTGGCAAATTGAAAAGGGAAATAGTCCGATTACATAGGTATGTAAGGTGGGCTTCTGAGTGTGTATATTCATTTGATGATAATTTTTTTGCAATGGGAAAAACAATTACTTCCGGTATACCAGGGTTCCTCATTATTTTTTTCAGAACTTTACAGTAAGTCAAAGGTATTTTTGTGTAGCAGAAAGGCCCCCTTGTACATTTCCCTTCTGGACATGGATATAACAGAAGCCCCTTCTTGCCTGTACCTCCCCACCCCCCCAATTTTGTGCATTTCTTTTTCTTCTAAGTATTGGCAGAGACCTAACACACTCATTGCATGGGTGTGGCAAGGCTCGGAGCAAGGCAGGAACTGAAGTGGCTTTCTGTAGGAGAAACCTAGAAACTACATCTACATATCTATTAAGCTCAGTGTCACTAAGAAAACAAAAGAACTAAAATACCCACTGCAAAGAGTGTAAATATATCCTGGTGCTAACTCACTCACTGTCCCCAGTAGCTTTTGATCCTCACTACCTCACAGTGCATTTCTATATATTTGTCATAGTGCATTTTTATATTTCATCTGCCTCATCATAACTGTGGCATTTTGTATTTTATATTTTATACTTTTAAACTCTTAAGGAATGTACTCCCTATAGAATGAAGTTACACCCTGGACCATTGTTAAAACTGCATTGAAATTGTAATTGTTAAATCTGTTATATTGGGCAGTCCCTTGAGTGAATGTGAATGAATGATGATCACTAGTAGACAATAGCCCAGCCAAAGGAACTCCATTGTAAGCTAATCAAGCTAAAAAACTGATTCCTGGAACTGAGTACCTACTCTATTGACTATTCTTGCAACCCTAAACAATACATTTATTAATTAATCAAAATCATAAACCAACTCTCAAAACTGTACCAACAGCAGGCAAGACCCCTGTGACTAACAGCTATCAGGTACTACTCAAAACCCATGTGGGACAGCGACCTCTGGATTGGGTAACCAAGATGATTCTGGGGGATCACACAAGTCTGCCAGAAAGGGATAAAAGGCAGTGAAGCATGACCCTCAGTGGTGCCCTCTCATCTAGCACCTGATCTATCAAGAGAAGCAGACGACCCACTTCTGGAGAAGACATTGCCTTGAAAGAAAATGACCATCAGACAGCAGACTCCAGGGCCTCGGACAGGAAGATATACTGACACCAGTGCTCTCACAATCACTACAGCAGCTACTATACACTATACTACATGGGTCTGAGTGACATTGGTTTGAATGAGTGGGTGTATATGTATGTGTATGTGCTAAGGTGACCAGTACCACCCATAAATGAAAGTTTGCATTTATGATTTTACTGGTAACTTCACATCTCGTCCAATAAACTAGAATTTATTATGATCCCATGATTTGGTCCTTTGTAGCCAACATTTGAATCCCAGTTCCATAATCTAAATTTTACACATCCATAAACCCTGAGGCATCTTAGAACTCATTAATATAATTTAAAAGTAGTCTGCTTTATTTCCAAAAATTGACCTCAACCATTCAATCAATAGGCTTACATTCACTAGCACCATGGCCAAAAGGAGCTTGGGGGTCATGATTGACCACAAGATGAACATGAGCCACCAATGCGATGTTGCAGCTGGTAAAGCGAACAAAACTCTGGCTTGCATCCATAGATGTTTCTCAAATAAATCTCAGTATGTCATCTGCCCGCTGTACTTGGCCTTGGTGAGGCTGCAGCTGGAGTACTGCATCCAATTCTGGGCTCCACAACTCAAGAAGGATGTGGAGGCAGTTGAGTGTCCAGAGGAGAGCCATGTGCATGATCAGAAGGCAGGAGAACAGGTCTTATGAAGAGAGGCTGCGAGCTATGGGACTCTTCAACCTGGAAAAGTGCAGGCTCCGGGGTGACCTGATGGTGGCCTATAAGTATATAAGGGGTGTGCATCAGGATCTGGGGGAATGCCTGTTCACCAGAGCGCCTCGAGGTATGACAAGGTCCAATGGTCAAAAACTCCTCCATGACCGTTTTAGGCTGGACATAAGGAAAAACTTTACTTTACTGTCTGAGCCCCCAAGGCCTGGAATAGATTCCCTCCAGAGGTGGTGCAAGCATCTACTCTAGACTCTTTTAAGAAATGTTTGGACACATTTCTTGCTGGGATCCTTTGACCCCAGCTGACTTCCTGCCCCTTGGGGCAGGGGACTGGGCTTGTTGGTCTTCCAAGGTCCCTTCCAGGCCTAATGTCTATGAAACTATAAATCTATTTAAAAAAAATGTAGCTCACAGGTGGATTGCTACACGCATGCAAAGGTCTGTTAAATTCAGCAGGGCTCTATGCAGCTGCAGCAGTCCTCAAATACTATATTTGTTGTAAAACTGAGGACAGACCAATCATGCAGTTTATCTCAGAAGCAACATATGGGAAAGTAAATGTCAATGACCCATTTGGCTGAGATTTTCCTTTTTTCTGTTAGCAGCCTTCACTTTCCTGGAAAGTTTAATAGACCCCTGGTTCTATTATATTATTCTTGTTCTGCTAAATCGTTCTGCTATGTTATTTTATTTTGCTTTTTAAAATGTGTCCAACTAGGGCTGTGGCTTCCTGTACAAAGCATAAAAAACAGACAGCATCAGTTAACACCCCGATACCACAAACAGTTGCACCTGTTTTGCTATAACAAGTCTCATCCTAACTGGTATAGCCATGTTGGTAGAGCCTTAGTGCAGGTGTGTTCATAGTGACTTGGCAACTGGTATAAAGCATATTTATTTTTGCTTCTTGGTTGAAAGAAACATTTTGCTGTTATAATCTGTAACTGCAATAGGAGGGTTAGCCCGTATGCTGACATTGGCAAATATGATAAATGTAGACCTCCCCATACACATGTGCCTAGATTTTACAACTGAGTTGGAATACTCGAGGAGGAAGTTAGACATGCAAATGAGTGATTGCAGGATTGAGCTAAAATCACCATACAAAATTAAGTGAAAAGTGTTATATATATTTTTGTAGCATGAAAAGGATCAAATCAGTTACTGGGACTTGTAGAGGGCATTGTGCACTCACATAACAAGCACTTTGCTCTGTGGAGTTTGGGATGTTACCATTGATATGGTATAGATAGACCACAATAAGTAAACTAACATTAAGTTATCTTGTTCAGTAAAACAAAGATTGTCATCTGATAACAGTTTTGCATCAGCATAATTATTTCATCCTATGTGAATTAAGGGAATGTATACAGATTCTGATCCATAATCCATGACAGAGGTTAGAAAAATACAGGGAAGGTTTTAAAATAGCAACAATTTATTCTGTCACTCAGATATCTTTTTAAAACATTGATTGCTCATGGCTAAATGTTAAAGAATGGCATAGTTAAGGTTCATTGGCAAGTAGGCTGATAACATGATAACATTGTGATACCCTTCAAGGAAAAGGCAGTATTTAATGGGAGTTTACAGGGATACAGAAGACCTCCCTTTAAGATTTTAGCTGCAAAATTCAGCAGTTTTCCAACATTCATAGCCAAAATATATGACGTACATGTTTGTAGAAGCTGAGCAGTACAGTAGTAGAAATTTATTTTTCTTTAATGCAATATTTTTCTCAAAACAATGTGGGGAATTCTTTGTACTAGTATCCCATCTGTAGCAAACTGTTATAAATAATAACCCATCTGCTTGAAATTGCTGCTCTACTAGCACATGCATGAATTTAATGTTTTGCATAATTACATTTATTAAATAAAAACACCTGATATTTAGTATTTAAAATATTTCTCTGAACTGTAATATTTTGTCAAGTGTGCTAATAAATGTTGTTTGGTTAACTTTTCCTAATTATATGGCTTTTGGGAAAGAAAGTAACCATGTCAAATAATGAAGACAGTTCACATTCCCATTTGAATTCAATGGCAAAAGTCCCAATTACTTCAAAGAGAGCAGTATGGGACCATGTTGTTATTCTGAGAGATTCGTAATGTCTGTTATTAGAGTTTGAGATTTTGGGCAATTTCAGGGATGAGAAAAATTAAAATCCTCTACTTTTTCTCAGTTATTTTAGTAGAGGTATATGGAGAACCTCACTTCATATGAGTGACTGTAATATATGTTCAGTTGTACTTGACTGGGATTGAGATGAGTTAGTGTTTGCAAACCCATAATTTAGTGGTATACAGCCGATCAAACCTTATACTTCTTGCTTCTTTCCCTGTCCTCTTTCCTCCTCACTCTTCTTTTTTTACTCCCCTGAGTTCCATTTTATTTTCACTTAGTTATATCTCTTTTCCTAACTTTATCTCATCCTATCCAACTGTCTAAAATAAATGAAAGGTCCTTTAGCACTTAGTGTTTATGGGTCCCTTTCCCACACATTGCAATTTGATTTTCAGAATGTTCAGGGACTTGTATGGACATTAGACTTTCTCTTCCATTTGTTTTTACTCGGCGTTTCAGTCACTAAAATAAAGCAAGTGTTGAAAACTGCCTCGGTGTCTACATAAGCAATCAAGCCCAAAGATGTAAACAAATTAAAACTTTATCCACTGTCTCCCTTGCCCACTATGCCAATATACAATTTTATCCCAGCCTTTGAAAATCATTTAGTTGATTGATATAGCAATAAAAGGACGTTTAATAGCAACCAAGATAAAAAGCGTTGCTGAATAGTCTGTCACATAATAATGCTTCTTCACAACATTCAAGACCTTCTTAAATGACAGAAGTATAGTGCATAAAATATGCTGCCTGACAAAACTCTTAGCAGATTGAAAATTGTTTCTTGCATGAGAACAGAACAATTTATATTTATATATATATGTAAGGAAAGTTCCTATGTTCTATTGTGACACAGCTCATTGTGTGGGAATTTGGAACTGAGTGAAATCGGAAGAAAATGAATATGAAAGTGTATTATCCACATGTATTTACATTCATTTTCTACCTCGTGATTTTAGTTTTGTTACTGTTCTGCAATTTTAATTTGAAGAATTGCATTAGCCATCAGACCAAATGCTTCTGACAGGTTGAGAGGGCTTCCAGGAAAACAGGCTACCAGATACTGTCCATTCTCCTGGTTCATTACAATTGTAAATTTACTTGCTTGATAGTATCATTATGAAGATTCTTTGTACAACTGCAAGTCTAGGCCAGAACATCAGCTTATTCAATACTATTTTTTTGTAAAATAAGCCATGTAGCTGAGCTTTCAAAAGTATTGTTTTTTAGAATGGGATATATCTGTGCTTCCCTTTTTTTTGTTTCATAAGAATAGTGCAGTGGTCACCGACCAGTGGATCTCGATCCACCAGTAAATCTTGGAGCCATTTGCAGTAAATCTCGGAGCCTCTTGGAGTTGATCCGAGGCTGAGGTGAGGGTCCGAGTGCCCGCCTGCATACACGCACGTCCCCAGTTCAGCAGGTTAGTTTGGGGGGGAGGGAAGGGGCGGGGGCTAGATCAAGGCCCCCGCGGTGAGGGACAGTGCCGCAGAGGTAGAAGCATGGATAAGTTGAGTGGGGACCCAGTCGGGTGAGACTTACCTGCTGGGGAGGCGCATCCACAAATGATTTTTTTCCGTCTGCCTCAGTCTGTGCCCCTCCTTTCCTACCCACAGACTTATCTGCTGGGTGGGTGGGGGGAAGGAGGGAGTGCATAGTAGATCTTGGGTTGCTTTTAAATGCCAAAGGTGATCTTGTACTTAAAAAAGGTTGGAGACCACTGAAATAGTGGTCTTTATAGTAAAAGATAACATATGCTAAAATTCTTTAAAAATATTAGAAAATTAAAATCACACACCTGTGGGCTGAATCTGGGGAGGGGAAGTTGGATTCATCTCAATGTCTGTGAAGAAACAGCAGCTTTGGGGAAAAAAATTGCAATTCCCATTTATCCAAAGATGGACTGTCTAGCCAGCTGAAGGAGTTGTTAAGTCTATTAGGGTAATCATTTAGGCAACTACAATTTTAGTTATCTAAATTTCATGCTTGCTCTGTCAGTAATTTCTCTGCTTTAATAGGCTGTAGTCTTGTTTCTGTAAATCAAGACTCAAACTTTAACCCCTAAAAAGGATAACAAGAGGGAACTCCTTTAGATATTGCTATTTAATTTAAACTAGAGACACAGTATACGTTTTAGACATTTTCGTCCTGAGTTGCTTTTTATCAGAGTTGCAATCATAGCTAGGATTTTTGCCTTTTAGTGTTCATTTCACTTGTACTGAAATCTGCACCTGGATAAGGGAATGTCTGTAATGCCTTGATTCTATAATTGGATCCAAGTGGAGGAAGCCTTGCGCTTGTTCTAAATTCTGCCAAAATCAGTGAAGTACGCTGCAGAGTTGGGGCATGACTTCAGAGTCTGTTATTGGGGTTCTGTACTGCAGTCACTTACTTGGAGAAAAGCAAAGGGATGCATGCTTCTTAAAGGTGGTAGAGGAAAGACAAATGTGCAGGTAGAAGGTATGAAACTGGGAAAAATACACAGAAGAAATTGGTTGTAAAAGATGACAAAATATATAAATAATCATGGCCCTACCTTGAAGCTGAGCAGAGCACTCAGAACTTTCTTTGAAGTAAGTGGCATCTGAAATACCCCATACTTCTCAAAAATCAAGTTCCTGTTTTCATAGAATCTTAGAAAATTAGGATTGGAAGGCACCATGGGAGGTCATTTAGTCCAACTCCCTGCTCAAAATAGGACCATCCCCAACTAGATCATTCCAATGAAGGCTTTGTCTACCTGGGTCTTGGAAACCTCCAAGGATGGAGATTCCACAACCTGTCTGAATAGCCTGTTCCGGGGTTTTACTGTGCTCCTAGTGAGAGTTTTTCCTGATATCAAACCTAAACTTCCTTGCAGCAACTTGGGACCCTTGCTCCTTGTTCTGTCATCTGCCAACACTGAGAGTAATCCATCTTCTTTGTAACTACTCTTAAAGGTATCCTTAAGGAGCACAAAGGCTTCCTCTACATGGATCCAGTTTCAGAAACAAGGCATTAAAGGTTGCAATTAAATCCCCGCAGTGTTTTCTGCAGACTAAATAAGCCCAGTTCCCTCAGCTTCTCCCTAGAAGTCATGTCCCCCAGCCCCAAAACCATTTTCATTGCCCTTCACTGGACTCTTTCCAATTTGTCCACATCTTTTCTATTGTGGGGGTCCCAAAACTGAACACAGTACTCCAGATGTGGTCTCACCAGTGCAGAATAGTTATCTCATCATAGAAGGTGATCAGGTTGGTCAGGCATGACTTGCTCTTAGTGAATTCATGCTGACTGTTCCCAATCACTTTCTTTTCCTCCAAGTGTTTAGGAAATGGATTCCTTGAGGATCTGCTCCATGATTTTTCCAGGGACTGAGGTGAGGCTGACTGGTTTGTAGTTCCCTGGAGCCTCCTCCTTGTCTTTCTTAAAGATGGGCACTATATTTGCCCTTTTCCAGTTGTTTGGGACCTTCCCTGATTGCCATGAGTTTTCCAAGATAATGGCCAGTGGCTTTGCAATCACATCAGTTAACTCCCTCAGCACCCTCGGATCTGGCCCCATGGACTTGTACACATCCAGTTTTTCTAAATAGTCCCTAACCTGTTCTTTCACCACTGAGGGCTGCTCACCTCTCCCTCAAACTGTGCTGCTTGGTGTGGTAGTCTGGGAGCTGACCTTGCCTGCAAAGACTGAGGTAAAAAAGCATTGAGTTCTTCAGCCTTTTCCACATCATCTATCACTAGGTTGCCTTCTTTATTCAGTAAGGCATCTCAGACTATCCCTAATCTTCCTCTTGTCGGTGACATACTTGTAGAAGCTCTTCTTGTTACCCTTCATATGAATTACCCTGACATTAACTGGGAGGAGCAGTCGGCCAGGTCTAGCCACTCGCGAAGGTTCCTGATGTGCATACAGGACCTACACCTCGTGCAGGAGGTACTTGTCCCCACCAGGGGAAACGCCATACTGGATCTGGTGTTAGCTTCTGGGGACAACCTGGTGGGGGATATGCTAGTACAAGGGAGGCTAAGGGATAGCCATCATGAAATGATCCAGTTTGCTATTCAGAGAAAGGTGGGGAGGGTAACTAGCACAGTGGAAATACTTGACTTTAGGAAAGCGAACTTCGATGTGTGCAGGGCAGTAGTCAGGGAGGCATTTGGAGCCCAGGGTGTAGCTAGTATGGGGGTCCAGGAAAGGTGGTCCTTCCTCAAGGAGGCTATCCTTGGGGCACAGCAGGATGCAATTCCTCTGTGCAGGAAGGCAGGAAAAGGGTCCAAGAAACCTTTATGGCTGAGCATGGATATCCAGGCTGGCCTGAGGGCAAAGAAAAAAGCATACTGGCAGTGGAAGCAGAGGACAGGGACAAAGGAGGAGTACACCTCCCTGACCCGAGCTTGTAGGGATTTGGTGAGGAAGGCGAAAGCAGCACTGGAGGTTAGATTAGCTTCTGGGATTAAAGATAACAAAAAGTCCTTCTTCAAGTATATAGGTAGCAAGAAGAAGTCTTGGGGTAACATTGGACTCCTACGAGGCGGGGCAGGGGAGTTGGTGATGGACGCGTGAGAAAAGGCAGAACTCTTCAACAAGTTCTTTGCCTCCGTGTTCCTGTCTGCTGACAGTGGGGTGCTCTTGGGTGACATTGTAGAAAGGCCTGGGAAGGATGTGAGTCCCCTGACAGTTAGTTTAGACCTAGTTAAGGATTACCTGGAGGGCTTGGATGTGTCCAAGTCAGCAGGCCCGGATGACCTTCAGCCACGGGTGCTGAGGGAATTGGCTGGTGTCATTGCGGAGCCCTTGGCACGCCTGTTTGAGGACTCCTGGTGCTCGGGCCAAGTCCCTGAGGACTGGAAAAGGGCCAGTGTGGTCCCTATTTTCAAGAAGAGGAGGAAGGAAGAGCCTGGCAACTACAGGCCAGTCAGCCTCACTTCTATCCTGGGGAAGGTCTTTGAAAA
>NW_017728949.1:68957402-68963376 GCF_001723895.1 Crocodylus porosus
CCACCCCCAGTGCTTTTTTCTGCCTATGGCAGGGGGTCGGACTAGATAATCTGTCTAGGTCCCTTCCCACTCATTGATTCTATGGTTCACATCCCTTGCTAGCTGCAACTGCAATTGCGCTTTGGCCTTCCTGACTTCATCCCTGCATGCCTGAGCAATATTCTTATGCTCCTCCCTAGTCATCTGTCCAAGCTTCAACTTCTTGTAAGCTTCCTTTTTGTGTTTAAGCTAACTGGAGAGTTCTCTGCTAAGCCAAGCTAGCTTCCTGTCATGTTTCTTATGCTGTTGGTACAGTTTCTTTAAATACAACCAGCTCCTTTCCCCCCCTAAGGCTGGCCTCCCAGCTCCCGGAGGGAATCTAAGTCTGCTTTTCTGTAGTCCATGGTGCATGCTCTGCAGGCAAGAACACAGGGATGGTACAGTTTCCTGGGGCACAGAAATCCAGCAAAATTGAAGAATCCTCTTGCAATTACTTTGTTTTTTTGTATGGGATGGTGTTTGTCCTTATACTTGTTGGTGAGCAAAATCTTAAGTAAGTTATCCAAGTATAATCATGTTTGACTCAAGACATTTGCTGCCTTAAATATCACAAAGCTTTCATTCCTGCCAACATGTGCAATGCTAGTGTCTGTAGTATGGACTTGTGAAGATGACCTAAGAATTCCATGTTTTTACATAAGCAAGGTAGTGACAGTTATTGTCTTTAGGATCTTGTGTATTCTTTCTCCCTACTTACCTGCCCTACATGCATAATCTCATAAAAGCAGCTCCATAGGCAGTGTTGTAGAATTATTGGCCAGTATAGTGTTGGATACAGATTCTTTAATAGGATATAAATTCCTTAGAATCTATTTAAGAAATATGGATGCAAGATTGCTTTATATTTTGGAAACACAAGTTTTCTTAGACTCAGTGGCCATGTCTACACGTGGAATTAGTGGTCATAAATAAATTCCTTCACATCTACATATGTGCTGATGTAGAGTTTTTTACTCCGCAGCAGGATAGTATTTGTATTTACAAGTACTATCCTACTGTAAAGTAAATTATTTTACTCCAGCCTAATAGGGGTGAAAATGTAGATGCACAATGTTTACTGTCCAGCTAATTAGTCTACTGAGCAGTAAATGTCTGGTGTAGAAACCCCGAATCTGGCTATTAATGTGAAGTGGTAAATGAGATGATTCTGTGTGATGATCATGATAATTTCCATTTCTCGTGGATTATATTATTTGCCAAGTTGTAGGCTTGAGGAAAGCATCACCCTTGGACTTATGTTTGTGGAACTGAAATGAGAGCCAGGCAGAAAAATGCCAAAGGCTGCAATACTTAATTGGCATTGAATTTCTGTTGGCATGAAATTCTCTTCTTTCGTTCTTTTTAATCCTTAGAAATTATAGGACAAATGGTCATAGGAGTTCTATTGACTTCCATATGAGTTGTTTTTTTAATGGCTCTACTATTTGTATTGCTGCCAGTCTTTTATTAAAAGAAAGTGTCTTATCTGATGTACAGATGCACATCTCATCTGTATCAGATCTGCATTTGGCCCGCAGTTCTAAATACTTTGTTTGTAAATATGTTGAATGTGTAAGCATTTGCTAATTTATTTTTGCCAAATTTCTTTGTGTATTAAAGTAAAACATGTATGTTGCTGTTCCTAGTTGGAAATAGTGGCATTAATAGTGAAACAAAAATTATTTTATGTGTATGTCAGGTTCTTTTATGTGTATGCAAGCGGTGAGATTATTACTAGCTGGGCAAGCACAACTTTCCTAAAAAGTTTGCCAAACAGATGCCATAGAAAATTGTTCCAGAACAGCCTTTGCTTAGTAGTAATCTCTCATACATACATAGACCCTTCCAACATATGGTTATTCTGCATTTTCCAAACTGCATGCCGTTTTTAATGCTTTTAGAGAGGTCTGGTATCTGTTGTCCAACTCACTTGCTAAATCACATGCCCTTGAACCTCCTTCATTCATCCACACCATCCAGTTTACTCAAATGGATTTCTCATTATTATACAGAATAATTTTAAAAGCATACTGTGTTAGCTATTTGGACAGGATCCAAGTTGTTTCATATGAGCTACTCTTTGTGTTTTGCTTTCTTAGATGCATCTAGTTTTGGGGGAAGAAAAAGCACTAACTTACTGTTTACAGCTAGTGAGTCAGGGTATGAACAAATGTTCACTGCTCCTGGTCTAGGTTTAGGTGACTTAAATTAAGTTGCGTAAACCTGAACCGGGAGCAACATGTGAAGTTGTTTTCTGCTGCTGGAAGCCCAAGGTAAGTTAGGTAGGGGGAGAGGCTGGTGGGTCTGGGTGGGGCGCTGGTGGGTCCAAAAGGGGCTGGTGAGTCTGAGGGACGGTGGGGTTTAGTGGTCTGTGGAGGATGAGGTTTGCTTGACCCAAGGGGAAGGAGTCAGGGAGCTAAAAAATAGCTTGCTCAGGGTCAGGGAGGTAGGAATAACACAGCACCAGGACTAGGACTAGTGATAGGCTTTCTCAGCTCCATAGCTGTGCTGCAGGTACTTGCAGGTGTTCACTAGATTGGAGTACCCCTTTCTAGATCAAGTTAACCTTTTTCAATCCAAATTAGTGCAACTTCTAGGGCAGGGGTAGGCAAAGTTTTTTGGCCAGAGTGCCGAAAAAACCACAATGTCTACCTTGGAAGGTGCTGGAGTGTTGGCATGCCAGAAAAACAAAATTGGGGGGAGGATGGGGGCAGCTACGTGGCAGGACACACTGAATATCAGTATATTAAATAATCATAAATGTTGCCTTTGTTGTTGTGTATTCCTTTTTTGCTGAGCAAGTTACAATGAGAGAGAGAGAAAAAAAGAGACAAATAAGAGAAAGAGGAAAGAGAGAGAAAGAGAAAGAAAAAGGAGAATAGAGAGAGAACCAGACACACATGCATACAGAGAACCACGTGCGCAAACACAGAGAACCAGAACGCACCCAGAACAGACAAATGTGCACATACATCCAGAACCAGAAACGTGTGTGCACATGCAGACACACGGAACCATACAGAGGCAGACCAACTCACATAACCAGATGCGCAGGTGCATGGAGCCGGGCTCCTGGGCCACTGGATAAAGTCCAACCCAACAATACCCTGGTCCCGCCACAGCCCCTGTGCTTCCCCAGGGAGCCAGCCTGCAGGCTGCAGCCAGTTGGCCAAGGCCCTGGCTTGGAGACTGCCTATCTGCCCAACCACCCACCCACCTTGCATAGCTAAGCCCACAAAAGGTGCAGGGGTCCTGGCAAGGGGCAGTGCCAGCCTCATCTTGGTGGGGGGCTGGGCTGAGGCTGGGCTCGGAGTGAGTGGGAGTCAGGTGGGCTCAGCTGGTAGCCCTGCTGCAAGCAGCCTGGGCTTCATGATTGGCTGTAGCTACTAGAGCCGGGGCCGGCTGCAGCCAGGAGGCTGCAAACAGCCGCTCCAGGCTCTAGCATCACCTCCATACTGGTGGGTGCATGCGCGCCTCAGAGCAGATGGTGGGGCAACACAGCCCTCCTGCTGTCCCCTCTGAGGTACATGTGCAGTTGCCACCAGCCTGGAGCTGATGCCAGGGCTGTGGAGCCCAGCACAGCTGTTTGCAGCCTGCTTGCTGCCTGCTGCAGCTGCTCAGAGTCCAGGCTAGCTACAAACAGCTGCACTGGGCTCCAGAGCCCAATAATCCCAGCAGGGGAGAAGCTGGGGTTGCGCTGCCTCAGGCCACTCCCCTACCGTCTGCTCTGAGATGCGTGTACACCTGCCAGTGTGGAGCTAACAGATGTTTGCAGCCTTCTGTCTGCAACTGGCCCAGGCTCTGGGTAGCTTCTGCCAGCCATGGAGCCTGCTCTGCTTGCAGCAGGGCTTGCAACTGCCCAGCTGCCTGCTGGGAGCAGCCTGGCTTCACAGCTGGCAGCAGCTGCCTAGAAGCCAGGCTGGTGGTGGTGTGCCGAGCAAAATGGCTTCGCATGCCTTGCTTGGCACACGTGCCGGGGGTTGCTAACCCCTGTTCTAGGATGAACTAACTTAGATTGGGTGTGCTATTTTTTGGCCAAATTAAACCCTCCAATGCCTAGATGAGTAAGCATTTAGATTGACCCAATCCTGGTTAGGTCAGCCTAAATGTAACACCTGTACGTACCTCGGATTTCACAGTAACAACATTGATAGCGTAAGTAGCAGCCTACTTTATATCCATGCTACACCACTAACTTCAGTGGAAATATTCCTGATTTACACTAACAAAAATGAAATCAGAATTGGGCCTGAAAGTGGAAGAATGAAGCATCTTGTATCAGTTTGGGTTTTGGTAACTTTGCAAAATGAACATGTACACTAGGAAGGGAAAAGCAGAAGTGCAACAAGAAGAGGAACTAATAAGGCTTTAAAATAGGGGAATGATTGTTGATGGTATAAAAGGGCCATGAGGCCAGTTTAGTGGGTCTCCTTGAGGATTCCCCTAGTGTAGGGTGGAACCCTGGGTGACCTAGTGTCACAGTTGGCTCTGTCTCCTTTACCCTTTGAAACCAGCAGGTTGGATGTGGTTGGGGAAAAGGGAGTGTGGCTGAAGCACTACTGCACTCCAGTTGTATCTGGCTCTTTACAGATGCTGGCAATCAAATTCTTTTTCATTATCAGTGATTTGGCCCTTTGCATGCCCAGTACCAAGCTGCCACAAATGTGACTAAAGCCACCTTTGTCTCTGGCCCTGTACTAATTGCCATTTAGTAGTTGGACAGAAAAAACAAGGAGTAAAAAAAAAAGTTCTGTATATTGCCATTTCATGAATTGGAAAAGAAAATCTATTTGTTGGCCCCATTAGCTTCTAAAATGTCCCTACGGCAAAGGATTAGAGTAGGAAGAACTTTACAAGACTCTGGAGGAAAGATTCAATAGCAGCATATCGACACAAGAGGAAATGCATATCTCCTGCATTCTGAAACATACCGAAGAAAATGTTTTCCTGACAATCGCACCGCAGCTAGTTATTGTTAGAAAAATCTCCTGCTTCAACTCTTAAAAACAATTTTAAAAAAGTGACATTAGTTCTTCTCTTAACCTTTCTGTACTTTTTGTCTATTCCTTTATGTGACCCCCGACATAAATCCCTTAGGTTGTTCTGTGTCCTTTGGTTCCAGCTGGAAGTGTTTGAAGAATTTCTTGCATTTGAAAGCTTGTCTAACTATATCCCAACTAGAGTTGGTCTGGTAAAACATAAAATATATTACCCTATTCTTGCCTCAAGGGTAGAGTCATTTTGACACTGGAAACCTATCTGTAGAACTGATTCACAGAAGATGTCTGCCAGGGTCTGTCTAGCTACCTTCAGGGCTTGGTGCAAGGCTGCATTTAGTTCATCTACCAAAGTAGCATCTGTTTACTTGGGTACTATGAGTTCAGTGTAATTGTCTAGGTAGAGACCTTTTAATTTAGATATGTTCATTCATAATGGTTTAGTTTTCCTCTTCCTCCTGCTCATGCCTTCACTTTCTTCCTTTATAGACTGTCTTGTCCATTTTTATTTGAGGAAATGGCTGGCTTTGGTGAGAGGGTTTGTTTACTTTCTAATTCAAGGTTTGTAATGTGTGTTAAATAGTGGACTTGATTCTGCTTTCAATTAAAGACGTGAAGTCAGGAGCCACTTCACTAAATTCAAAGAATTTCTAATCCTCCCCTCCCAAAAAGTAAACCAGATTACAGTTAGCTCTGCAGTATTTGGGCCCATTCTAAAGTCATGAATTTAAATAATTTTTAAACAAGTTAATTTATAATCTTTTTGAAAATGTAGTCATTTGGGAAGTTTCATGTGCGTCTCAGTTTACCTCAGTGATGTTATTCTGATTGAATTTATGGAATTAAGTAGGGGTGCACTGATGAAGAATTTTTGGACCAATACTTAACAAGCCTTATTGGCTGATAGCGATCTGATTGCTGATATGTAGCCTGGCAGCTTGGAGAGCAGCTTCTGGCTG
>NW_017728949.1:68963476-68973482 GCF_001723895.1 Crocodylus porosus
AAGAGAGGGGGAGGGGGAGGCTCTGCCCAGCTGGGGTGGGGTGGGCTGCTGCTTTGGGCTGGAGCCATGGGCAGCTCTGGGCTCTTCCTGGTGAGGGTGTTGGGCTGGGATTGCACTCAGGGTGGGTGGTGGTGCACTGAAAGGTGGGGTATGGAGGGGCTATGGCAAATTATGGGGTGGCTGTAGCCCCCCTGTAGGTTCCACTCCCAGCATCACCATCACCTGCCTGAGTGCAGCCCCAGTTCAGCACCACCTACCAGGAAGAGCCCAGCACCACCCCCAGCCCCAGCAGGCAGCCTGCCCTTGTCCTGCACACAGATCCAGGGGGCATGTGCCACCCATGCCTTCCCTGGGGTATGTGCAGCAGTGGGAGTCACGGCCACCCAGATGACCCGTTTACGGCTCTGTACCATGCCCCACCCCCATTCCCTCCCTCACTGCAGGGGCCTCAATATGCCCCTCCACACCTCTTCTCTCCCTCCTCCCCCCACCTCCCCAAAAGACTTACCAGCTGGACGCTGCTCTCCAAGCTGCTGGGCTGGCTGCATGCATGCACGTGGAATTTATTGCCAACATTATTGGCCATATCAGCCAAAAACACCTGATTGCTGATAATGTCAATTTTCTTTCTGTTGTTCAATTTCCACCTCTAGAATTAAGGTAAAAGAATCTGTAAAGGGGAAGTAAAAAAAAGAATGAAATCATGAAAAAGATAAGGTTTTATTTTAATCCTTTTACTCTGTGTCCTATGTTCCCACGGTGAAGGGACAAATAATACTTTGTTTTAAATAAGCTGTTTTTTGATTTACTTTAACCAGCCTTTGTCACAGGCTTATGAAGGAAAGAGCCACATTCTGTTATGTTAGCATGAGTGGGAAACAAGGACTGGAGGCCAGAGATGAAGCAGAAGAGTGGTAGGACTCAATGATTCTATCCATGGTTGGATCCACGATTTTGTAAAGGGAAATGCGGAAACACTGGTATATGCAGTAGGGGTGGTTTCATCTTTACTTCCAGCTCCCCACTGCTCCCTCCACTGGGATGGGCAGACTACACTTCTGGAGCAGCAGCCAGGGACTTTCCAGAATCCTGAAAGACTCTTCTGCTCTTAGCTTCCCTCCTCTCTCTGCTCAGTAGCATATCCCTTTCCCAGCCGCTGCTGCCAGGGAGGAACTCCAGAGCTGCTCTTACCCCACTTGGGCAGGGAGAGAGGTAGGAGTAGCTTGTAGTTTCCTCTTTGCTGGATATGCTCCCAGGCTGGTGGAGAACACCAGATGGGATTGAGCAGGGAGGAGGACCCTGCCCACAGCTGCTGCTACTGCTGCCCCAATTTGTGTCTGGTTCCCTGCACAGCTTGGCTGAAGAAGGGCAGGAACAGCTCTAGAGCTCCCTCATCCTGATTAGCTGAAGACAGGGCCAGTGGTGGTCAGGGGAGGGGGGAATTGGAGAGGGCATGCTGCTGAGCATGGAGAAGGAAGGGGTTGGGATTTGGGGGATTTTTACCCAATTTGGGGATTTAGGCATCCATGGCTGCTATTCCTGTAGCATGGTCTGAAAGGGGGTCGCAGCCACATTACTGCACCCTCTCTGGATCCACCTTTGAATCCATCCAATGAGGGAGAGCAGGTTGCAAAACCAGTTCTGCTAGAGCAATGCTCTCAAGAGGGATTCTTAATATGAAGCTTGCCTTCTAAGCATGACACTTCTCATTAGCATTTATGATATTTTGTAATCAGAGTATTCATGAAAATCTGTTTTAAAGTATCTAGAATTTATTGTTAACTTAAATTTTGGAACAGTTGCTATACAGTAATCTGCTGTTTTCAGTCTATTTTAAGTTCTCATCACTATTACCAATAAAAATTAGTTTATATTGTTCTCTTGAGATTTTAATTACATTAAGAAATGATTAGCTCTAATTAACTTTTACAGTCTGTGATAATTATAATCAAATATGATATTCACATAAAAGCATAAAGTTATGTTGAAGCAAATGCGTTTTTGTTAATTAATTAGTGAACCATCAAAGGCATCATTGCAGATGTTTGTCACTTTTATTAAAATAAAATCTGATCGTGGCAGCTATGGTATTTTTAAATGTGTGCTGGGCAACGACCGTCATTTGATGCTTATGTTATATGAGTTTCTTTGTATGCTAGCTGTCTTCCATGCTTTAGGATTGTTGGTTGTATCCATGTTGGTCTAAGGACATAGGTCTGCAGACTTTTTCTATGCCTGAAGAAGGGTGTTTATGCCCCAAAACTTGCAAAGAGCAATTTTCCCAACTATTTAGTTGGTCTAATAAAAGATACCACATCTACCCAAAGAACTTTGTCTGCCTATATACTAGATACATTCCAGGTTTGTTTCCTCTTGTACAAGAAAACGTCACCTGTGAAAACCTACTGGTCATTTTACTGGTGTCTGACTGTATGCAATACTTCCCAAAACAAGTGTACAGGTAGGGAGGGTCCTTGCCACAAGACTTTAAAATAAAACATAGATCAAAGTGTTGTCTTTCATGTGTGAAGACGACTGCATCCAGTGCGGGGGGAGGGAAGAAGAGAGAAAAGAAATGGGAAAGAAACAGGGAGGGAGAAAAGACAAAAGGAGAAAAGAGAGAGAGGAAAGAGAAAGTAGGGGGGTGGCGGCTAGGTCGTGTGGGTATGTAGGTGACTTATAAGCCTGATCTTTGCCCTGAAACAATCTGCTGCAGGAGGGGCAGGAAAATGATGAGGACTGGGTACGAGAGATTTTCGTTTTTCTGGCCACGTGTTTCCTCATTGCTTCTGCCGTGCATTGCTGTTCGAAGGCCAGCGCTCCGTCCTGGATTGATGACCTCCAGGATGGCCTGTCACGAGTGATTTGCTCCCACGACTCCAGGTCAATGTCAAAACTCTTCAGGGACACCTTTAGGGTGTCCTTGTACTGCTTCTTTGGTGCACTATGAGAGCGTACTCCATTTGACAGTTCGCTGTAGAAGATTTTCTTCAGCAGGCGACTGTCAGGCATTCTTGAAAGGTGGGTGGCCCATCTTAGCTGCTCCAGTTTCAGTAGTGTGAATGCTGGGGAGAGGTGATCGTCTGATCAACTCGGTGTCTGGAATCCCGTCTGGCCACTTGATCTTTAGTGTCTTTTACACGCAGCACAGGTGGAAGTGGTTTAGTTTCTTGACATACTTCTTCATTATTTCCCAGAGGCCTTCACAGTTCACCATAAAATAAAACATGGCTCAAAGTAAGCATTAGGCAACTCTTTGGGGATGGACATATGTGGAGGACACTAAGGGTAATTCACTACTGGGGAAAAAATTGTGGAAAAAAGTTGATTTTCAGAAGGTTTTATGAAGCAGAAGAAGAGGGGATGCTTGATGGTAGAGTGACGGGTATTAGGGCGGTATTGGAAGAAAGCTTGTTTCTGAGGAAAAGAAAAGGGAATGAATTGTATACTGATCAAAACATGTTGAAATTCCATGCTGAGGATTAGATCAATCTGCATCTGACAAGTCAATTTACCCATTCCTCCAGGGCAACATAGAGAAATTGCCATCCAAGTACAGTTGTTGACAAGTCTGCCTCCCAACCTAGTCCGGCTTCTGCCACCGCCAGAATGTTTTTTAAGATGAAAGGATGAAGAAAGGCATAATAATCTTTCCATTTCCAATCTTGAAAAAAATATGGACTTAAAGTAGTATAATCTGGGGAGACAAAGATCTGTCAGCAAGGTCAATCTAAACCTTTACCCATGACAGTTTAACTCCCAACTTCAGAATTCTTTAAGTAAAATTTTGACCTAATGATAAACGCTCTTTGTTTAGTGTGTGAAAAATACAGCATGTTGCAAGAGGCAAGGGTTTTGGGGCAGTATCCTTTATTGGACCAACTACATAGTTGAGTTAAAGTTAGGCAAGCTTTCACTGGGACCCGATGAAAAATGCCTTGCATTTGAGATCTTGTCAACTTTAACCCAAGCCTTGCATTTGAGATCTTGTCAACTTTAACCCAAGCATGCAGTTGCTCCAATAAATGATATCATCCCAAAAATCTATCCTTCTTGCATTATTCCTGGACCATCACAGCAACAACCTCACTCTAACACTGCCAATATAGAACGAGACATTTTGTTACATATTGGTCCTATACTTAACTGGGCATCACAGTTTTCTCTAAACTCCACATTTTTATTCCCAAACCTTGTGCAGTGGATTTAGATTCCAATTTGATATGTACTGGTTAAAAGTTAAACTTACTTGTTTTGACTGTGTATCTATCTGCTTTATTCATTTTTATCTGTGAAATACAGCCCCACACACTCAACTTCAGAGTAACATTTACATAATCATTACATTTACTATTCTGCTTCCCATCAGTTTTACCATCCTGCTTTCCTTATTATGTGAACTGTCCACAATTAGTTTCACCCACCCGTGAGAGAGAATTTACATTCGTACTGTAATACAGAATGAACATACGTTGGTAAAAAGGACCTACTAGAAATTTACATCCCTTTATGGTGCCTTATGAACTATTTATCTACTTGGAAGTTCAAAGCACTCCTGGACCCACTGGTTCCCAAATCTCCTCTGTGGACACACCCTGCAGAGAAATGTACTTAGCAGCTGCAGAGTGAAGAGCAGAATAAAATTGCTAATGAGGATAAACCAGGCATTACCACAGATAAATTGACAGTCTGGAGACGAAGCCACATCTCCAACAAAAGCACCTTCATCAGTGTGCATTTGTGGGAGAGTATGCACTAAAAAATCAGCAACCAGAAGAAGAGCAGCTAGTAGCAATCCATATGCAGGATACTGAATGTAAGGGAGGCGATTTGGTTCACTAATCCTTAGTGGTTAGTGAAAGTCAGGTTAGCCTCATGGTACTGATTCATCTCCATGTCAGAGAAGTACATAAAGGCTGCTAAAAGTGTCTGAAAACAAGAACATAGAATCTCTGCTGGGGACTCCTGCTATATCAGAGGAAGAGGAGTGGGAAAAGAAAAAAATAGCTCTCGGGGACTAAAATCACCCCTGGAGCTGAAGCAGCCAGCCATGAGTAAAATGCATAAAATATTTTAGTAGCATGATTTTAGGGTTGTTTCTTCTTTAATTTCTTGGTGAGGCATAGGAGCTCCCATAGGAAGTAACATCCTGTTGTGCTAGGCTGCATGTGGATGCAGATCAAGAAGATGTTCTATGTCCCAAAGGTCATAATCTAAGTAAATCCAAGTTTTCCAGTGCCTACTTACAGTGTAAGTTATGCTGCTCATCCCTGATACTATTTGCCCTTTTAGTATGTAGGTTTTGTGTTTACCTGTTGTTCAGAAAGGATGAGAGGGAGAATGATTCTGAATTTTGGAGGAAAGGAGGAAATAATTTTGTGGCTGTTTGATTTAAAAGAATGTGTGAAACATCTAACCAGTCTAGAGTATAGACAGTAGCCTGAGAGGAGCTGGAATGATGTCCAGAGCGCAGGGGAATCTGTCTGAAGCGGTTATTGCGAACAAACACAAAACCTTCACTGTATTCAGAACAGCATAGACTTTTTGAAGACTTATTCTTAAAACTCTTCATACCAGTGCCCCTCACTAGCTCCCATGAGCTCTTAGATGCCTTAAAGTTTGTGAAGATTGGATGTGATATTTTATGCCAAACCATACATGCCTACAGTCAAGAGCTACAATACTACTTGGCTCAGGAAGCTTTGTCTTCTGAAACCAGGTCTGAATTTAGCTTAGTTGGTCTCTTTCTATATTATAAATGGGGCGTTTCCCATTTTTGTTGGGGTTAGAATGTTCTCTTTTTTTCCTTGAGATGAACTGGTGAATCATGTTGTCCAGTTTCTCTCTCTTCTTTTTTTATTATTTCACCCTTCTTCCCCTTCCTCTTTTTTATTTTCTGGTCCCCCCTTTATTTCATTCTGTTTTTAATGTGAGTTTTTGTGGACCTTTCCCAAGCCTACTGTCTCTCTCCTCTGTTGTAGCTCTGGTTCTTTACCTCATTCCTTCACTTAGAAGAGGGGTGGGCAACTATTTGGGCCTCAGAGCCACATGGGGAGTTTTGATGAGATGTCATGGGCAAAGTCAGTAGTTGCCCCCATTGTCATTGCAACAACTCACCAAAACTACCTATGGGGCCACAGGCGGATGGGGAATGGTGGTTAGGAGTGAGATGGGAGGGCAAGGCCAGGATTACAGGGTAGAGTCATGGGGCGGCCTTTGCCTTGTGGGGGTTGTGTCAGGGGTTGGGGGTGTTTGTGCATGTCTGTGTGTGTTGGGGAGCTGCCTGGGTGCTAGGTCTGGGGAGCCGGCCAGGGGTGAGTGGAAAGACGAGGGGGTAGGAGGTGCATGCAGCAGAGCTTGCCTGGATGGTGTGGTGTATGGCTGCCCCCATGGTACTCTGCATGAGGTCGAGCCCCGCCCCGCCTGGGACAACCCACACCTGCCAGCCTGACCCCGGCACACAGCTTTCAGTGGGACTGCTTCTGGTGCAGCTGCAGCTACCTGAGTGCTGCTCAGCTCCCCTTACCTCCAGTGGTGGATCCTCCTCCTGCTTCCGCTAGGCCACTCTGGGCCAGGAGGAGGATTCAGCTGGGTGGAAGATAGATGGGAGCTGGAGCTAGGGGCCCGTGTGCTGGGGCAGGAACTACCTGTCTGAAGCTACCTCCCGGTCTGGAGCAGCACAGCCAGGGCAGGAAGAGGAGCCACGGCTGGAGGCGAGGGGAGTTGAGCAGTCCCCACATGCTTGTAGATGCACTGGAAGCAGCCCTGCCAGTAGACTGTGTGCTGGGGCCGGGGCTGGGCCACTGAACGTGGGCTGGAGTGCCATGCAGGCTGCCCTGGGCGGGGCTCGGCCCCACGTGGAGCACCGTGGGGGCAGCCACGGGCTGGATCCAGTCAATTGGGTGGTGTCTCCTGCAGGCTAGATCCAATCTGTTGGCAGGCCAGATTTTACCCAACTTTGACTTAGAAGCATATAACCTTTGAATAGGGGATGTGATGCCATTTTAGGTTACTCAAGTCTTAACTGAATGCCTTAGTTAAGAGAAGCTTTGGTTGTAATGGTGCTCAGTTTGCTGTCCTGAACATGTAAGCTGTTCAGGCAAATGGTTGGGAGCAAACACTGGGAGAAAGGAGTAGAGGTGGGTGGCTTTCAGGGTACCAGTTACCACTTTTGAATTGGAGTCTACACCAGTACTGATCTCTTGTGCTCTTTGCTTTCTCAACTAGTCTGGAAATCCTTATGGAAGGAATGTGGGTATAAATAGTTTATTTTTAATAATTTTAATAGTATATTTATGATGCATGTACTCTGGGTTTTTTTCCTTTTAAAAATTGGTTTAGAAAAAACCTTTGGCTCTTTAAATATCTAGCAGTGTATCTCAGAATACCTGAGACAGCTGGAGGAGAAATGCTCACAGATGTATTATTTATAATGAGCCAAACGGTGCTCTAACTTTTATAGATGTAAATGTGGAGTAACTATATTCACTTTGATGCAGTTCCACTGGTGCAAATTAAAACAGAATCTGGCCCTCTCTTTTTCTTCAGTCTTTAGAACTTCAGATACTGCCATCGGCACGTGTGACCAGTAGGTGCAGATTGAGGGTTTTAACATTGAAATTGCCCTTGACTCAAGACATTAGTTCTAATGTATAAAATATTTGATCCTCCTTATGGTGCAGACATTTCTCGTCTTGAGCCAGCATTATGTAAAAAATAGATCAGAGAAATGAAAATGTTCTGCTGTATGCTAAACCAGTTCTTTTGTGTGAATTCCCTGAAGAAAGGAAATACAGAAGATTCTCCAGGACGTGGCATCTGTACTCCTTCCTTCAGTGAAACAAAGATCATCGTGATCAGTGAAACTACCCATCGTTTATCTTGTGTGACTGACACCTGATGACTTGTCGTAGTAGTCCAACTGTTAAATATTGTAATCATTGAGGGTCAGATAACATATGTTACTGGAGGGAGCCATTTAAACATACCAGGGGTACTGAATACATATTTTAATGTAGCTTATAGAAGCTTTTTAATTATAAATGCTAAATATAGGAGGCTTTAAAGGTATTTTAAAGGTTTGTTTCCTAGCCTTCTGTAAGTTTGGATCCCTCTATCTACTCCCATTTTTCGTGGAAAACTCTTTGCCCATGAAATATGAGTTTAATAAGTAAGGTTCATTCCTTGGTACAGTTTCCTGCACCTGTAAAATTCAGGGGCCTTTATTGTAAATTTAATTTAACAAGCAGTTTATAATAATCAGTTTCCATATTTTGGAAAAAAAAATACTAGTTGCTACAGTAAGCAGATTTTTCGTGCACAGTAACTTTCCTCAAATAGTTTGTGTATTTGAAATTAAATTATTTGAAAGGATTTGTCCTCTACATCAGCATGTGTTGCAATAATTATGGTTTATGATGCACATAGTTTCTGAATTTTGAAATGAGAGCCTAGCCATAGTCTGCATGAATCTAAAACATTCCAGCTAGTAACAAGCCATTACTGAGAGTATTAAAATATATTCCAAGCTTTGCATCTAGATTTTCTTAAGTATATAAAACCATGCGCACACATTTGTGTACACCTGTTTTATCCATTAAAACAAGTAATTTGTATGTGTCTAACTTTGAAAATCTGGCTTTCCAGTATTACCAGATAAAATAACACTAGGAGTATTCCCAGATAAAATAACACTAGGAGTATTTCTTCTACTTATTGAACACTTAGAACTCATTAATGGTGTTTATTCCAGAGTTGAATAAATTACTTGACAAATTTTTCTATTTTTTTTGTTTGTAAACATGCGCTGATTATTATGATTGTAATATTTAGATATTATTGCCATGCAATCTTGTTTAAACCCCCCCCCCATAAACTTGCCTGTAAACTGCATTCAGAGCACATTCACTAGCAGTGTCAATTGGACACTGGGTTCACATGGGATTATCATTCTTTCCTGCTTGAAAGAGGTGTAATTAGGTGTGTGCATGCAGGAGCAGACCTAGAGAGGTTCAGGGATATGGCTGCATCCTAAGATCATGCATGCCATCCCTGTTGCCCCTTTTTTCAGTTGCTGCCAAATTTGGCAGGGGGTGAGGGTCTAGTGGCATCAGCATTCACTCCCTGGGGTCAGGTGATAAGCTCAAATGTTCAGAGAGCCCACAGCACCTGAAAAGGGGATGTGGCTGAGCCCTGCCCTCTTGGATCCAACCATGGGAGCCATCAAGTTACTAACTTTTGGTTTGTTCAGGTAGGCTGTAGAGCTTTTGGTGAAGAAAGTGTGGCAAAACTAGGTAATTTATCATTATTACTGTATATTCCTTGAGGTCCCACTAAGTATGTGGCTCCACTGCTCTGGGAACAGTTCTGTACCCAAAAAAACACAGTCGTTGCCCTGAAGAGCTTATACCTCAGCAGACATGACAGAAAGGAGACTCCATCCTGAGGGAGATGGAGGAGATAATCTGCTGCCCTGACCCCTTAGCCCGGGAAGTCTGCTGCTTCCTGGAGGCCTGCATCTGGGACATTGCAGAGAGGATCCCTAAGCTCCTCCAGCCCACAGACCACTATCCCATGCTCGTTATTCATGTGGGCACCAATGACACGGCTCGGAGCACTCCCAGCTGGTTCGTGAGGCGCTACAGGGATTTGGGAGTGGGGCTAAAGGGTCTGGAGGCACAGGTGGTGTTCTCGTCGATCCTCCCAGTCTTGGGGTATGGGCTGTGGAGGGAGAGGAGGATCCACATAGTTAACCAAAGACTGTGGCGCTGGTGTCATAGGGAAGGCTTTGGTTTCCATGATGACAGTCTGCTCTTTGGTGTGAGAGGCAGTGAGCTGCTGGGAAGGGACAGCCTCCACTTCTCTCCCCTGGGGAGGAGGCTCCTCTCAGCCCACCGGGCTTTAAACTAAGCCCGCTGGGGGACGGGGGGACTACCGCCACTGCTGGCCCGCTGAGCAACGCTTGCAAAGCCAGCAGGCCAAGGCACTTAAGGGAGCCCACCCTTGC
>NW_017728949.1:68973737-68975213 GCF_001723895.1 Crocodylus porosus
CTTCAATTACCTGGATATCTCGTGGGAGGATCACTCAGCAAAATCCGAGCGGTCGCAAAGCTTCCTATCCTGTGTGGATGACCTCTACCTGATTCAAGAAGTCTATGGGCTAATGAGAGGCAAAGTGCTGTTCGACCTGGTACTGGCTACTGGGGATGACCTAATTGATGACCTAGTGATCTATGGGAAGCTGGGTGACAGCAACCACGAGCTGATCACCTTCACAATCTGCCATATAGCTGGCAAGTCAGTCAGCAACATGGAAGTCCTTGACTTCAGGAAAGCTGACTTTAACAAGCTCAGGAGGCTGGTCAGTGAGGCCCTAAAGGACCATGACCCCAGGGAGAGGGGAATTCAAGAAGAGTGGTTGCTCCTCAAGGGAGCAGTCCTCAATGCACAAGCTAATTCGATTCCATCTCAGAGGAAAGGCAGGAAGGTAGGGCACAGCAGCCCCCCTGGCTCTCCAGGGACCTAGCAGACCTCCTGAGGCTAAAAAGAAAGGTCTACAAAGGATGGAGGATGGGATTCACCTCCAAGGAGGATTATTCTGCACTGGTCTGGTCCTGCAGGGAGCATACCAGGAAAGCCAAGGCTGCAACTAGCTTTGAGTATCAAGGACAATAAAAAGTTCTTTTTCAGATATGTGGGGAGCTGGAGGAAAAGCAAGGGTAACATTGGACCCCTGCTGAACCAGATGGGGCAGCTGACACCCAGGAAAAAGCCAACCTATTAAATGGGTACTTTGCCTCAGTCTTTCATCAGTCCCATGGGATGCCCATGCCCGCTACGGGACAGGGAGTTCCGGGTGGGGGAGATCCCCTGCCTTCCATTAATGCTGACCTTGTGAAGGAACACCTTGAGAAGCTGGATACCTTCAAGTCAGCCAGCCCTGACAATCTACACCCCAGGGTACTCAAGGAGTTAGTGAGCATCATAGCTCAGCCTTTGGCACGGATCTTTGAAAACTCCTGGTTGTCTGCTGTAGTGGCTGAAGACTGGAAGAAGGCCAATGTGGTGCCGATCTTCGAGAAAGGGAGGAAGGTGGATCTGGCTAACTGTAGGCACATCAGCCTGACTTCTGTTCCGGGGAAGATCTTAGAAAAGTTTATTAGAGAGGCCAACCTTAAGGGACTGGCTGATGCCAACATCATAATGGATAGCCAGCAGGGGTTTGTTGTGGGTAGGTCTTGCTTGACCAATCTCATTTCCTTCTACAAGCAGGTGACCTATCACCTGGACAAGGGAGAAGAGATTGATGTCATAGATCTTGACTTCGGAAAAGCTTTTGATTTGGTAGCCCATGATCACCTTTTGGCGAAACTGGCCAATTGTGGCCTTGGGTCCACCGTGATCCGCTGGCTGGAAAATTGGTTCCGTGGTCAAATCCAGAGGGTTGTAATTGATGGCAGTCACTCATCGTGGTGCCCTGTGACCAGTGGGGTCCCCCAAGGCTCTGTCCTTGGACCCATATTGTTC
>NW_017728949.1:68975913-68992353 GCF_001723895.1 Crocodylus porosus
CTGCCAGCGGAGGTGGTTCAAGCACCTACATTGAACACCTTCAAGAGCAAATTGGATGCTTATCTTGCTGGGATCCTATGACCCAAGCTGGCTTCCTGCCCTTTGGGTGTGGGGCTGGACTCAATGATCTTCCGAGGTCCCTTCCAGCTGTAATGTCTATGAAATCTATGAAATGGATATGAGGAAAAAGAGGGTTTTTGGGGACATGAAGTGATTTGCCTGAAATCTAACACTAACTGGGAATCTCATTATAAACTAATCTGAAAGGGGATTCTGAGCTTATTTCACTGTACTAAAATGTCACTGTAACAAGATTTCTCTCGTTGTTTCTTATGAGCGGTAATAGCAAACAAATCTTTGGGCACCTATACATGTATCAGATGTCTGCTCCAATGCATACTGATTAGCACGTCAGACTAGTGTAGCCCGGGTGTACACGGGGTTGTACTTCCATCTCCAGTTGAGGGAATTATTGGCAGGGCAGTGTGCTTTGGGAGGACACAACAGACCAGCGGCCATCTCCGTCCCCTATAGAGTCAGGTCCAGTCAATCAATTACTTAACTATGTACAGATTTATTATTACAACAAAACCATTAAAGAGTAAGGGCATTGATTTTTATATGTGTGTGTGTGTGTGTGTATTTACAAAACATTTAACCCTATTTTACACACAGACACAGACACACACACAAACTTATCGTTTAAAATACAAATGAACAATGGAACAAACCACGCCAAAGGATATTGATTGGGCAACCTTATAACTCTATTCATATATAGATTATTACTTCAAATTATTCACATAAATTGTAAGGCACGGCCTACAGATATAATCGGCAGTCCTTAGACTACCTGGGTGCCCTCCAGGGAAGGGGCCCCACTCCCAAGGTACCACTACAGGAAAGGAGGTGGGGGAAAAGAAAAGGAAAGGAAGACCCCAAAGACTCCTAAGCTCCCCTGCTATCACCCAGGAGTGGCCCATGTGGTGCCCCTTCGCAACCCTTGGGGGGGTCCCTCCCTTGTGGGGACCCTCTCTCCAGGGTAACTTACTACTCCACAATCCCAGAGGGTTGCCTTTTGTTCTCCAGGTCAGGCTCTGTTCCCCACTGGGTTTTCCTGCCACCTGACTCTGCTGCCGCCGTCCTGACTTAGGGCCACATGCACTGCTGCGTATAGGGGCGCTTCGCCTTGTGCTAGGGGTTGGAGGCCTGGACAGCCTTGTGCAGCACCGGGGCTCAGTCTGTAACCAGACACTTTAGGCAGCATCATGTGCACAGAGCTGTTGTCCTATGTCAGCAGCTATAGACCCAAGCCACCTCAAGCAGCTCCCAGGGTCTCACCCTCCGTGCAGCACTTCCTGCACCAAGCTCCCAGCCTTGTTCTGGGGGTTGAGGACCTGACCCGCCCAATAGGCTGCAAAGATCCTGCTCCATGCACTGGCCTGTGCACCATGTCTCTGGCTGCATGCCAGAGGTTGCAGACCCAAGCAGCCTCATGCGGCTCCCAGGGTCTGGATGCCATGTGCCGTGTTGCACACCAAGAGCCTAACTGCTGGAACTGTGCCACACTCCCCGCTGATTAGAAGTCTTCAGGGGCTCTTCCTGGGCTACTGCTTCACCCTGCTGAGCAGCTCTCCTCAGCTCTTCTAAGCCCCGCTCTTCTCCCTTCTCTGTCCCCAGCGCATCTGCCCCTCGTGCTGGGGACTCAAGTCCTTTTATATGCTCCAGGGCTCTGCCCCTGAAGTCTTCAGGACCTGACAGTTTACAGTCTTGAATCAGGTCCAGGGGAGCTCTTCTCCCCCTCCCCTCATAAAAGGGGTGTAATGTTATTTTTCTTGCTGCCTCCTGATTGGTGGATGGGCTCCACCAATCAAAAAGTAGGATCTCAAGCCTGGGATTCAACCCAAGCTCTGAAAGGTAATTCTGCTACAGTAGACTCCATTAATTCAGTCTGGTGGGCTGTGTTAATGCGCTCCAACAGCCTTCATGTGACATCTGTTTAGCGTCCCCATGATTAAAAAAGGGCGGTGGGGGTGCTTGAACTGAAGCTCATTGAATGAGCTTTAGTTCAAGTGCCCCTGCCACCATTTTGAAGTGTGGGATGCTAAATAAACATGATTTTCAGGTGCTTTTGCTAGAGCAGCTCTCAGAGCTACTCTAATTACAGTGTCCCCCTCCACCCCTGAGTACATGTCTTGATGCCGCTAGTGTTTCCCTTTTCTCCAGAGCCTCAGCTCTTCTTTCCAGCCTGGCTGGCTACTCTGTTGCTTATTGCTGCTGTTTCTAGAGTGAATGTTGTCCCTTTACCAGTGGACTACATGTACGTTCATGAAAGTGCTTAGAGGAGCAGACATGTCTTCATCTGTCAGGGCCATCAACTTATCTCTGGTCTCATCAGGCACTTAATTCAGCACTTGCCTTTGTTTCTGGCTGCTGACCCATCCTCTGCAGTGTGGATCCACAGAGATGATGAATAACGCCTTTCAACTCTTTCTTCTTTTTTTTTTCCCTTCCGTCTTTTGTTGGGCAGGATCTCTAATTATGCAAATGCCACAGATAAAACTTATTAAATTGGCAGACTCCTTGAATAATCAGGGATCCATGCAGTGTAAGGGGTTGCTCCTTATTTTGCTAATGGCTTGAGCTTGCTGACCTCAGGGCCCAGGGTACCTTAAAGTATGCACCTGAGGCTGGTCAGCCAGCCAGCTTTGGAAGAAAGGAGCTAGGTATAAACAAAACACTACATTCAGGGTAAGCATGGACAAGTGTGTTTATATTATTAAAAAAATGTAAGTTTGTAACAAAAGGTTGGTAAAGAACCCTATATACAACTCTATACATAAAATGTCAATAATGCTAATCTTTTAACTGTACCAATTTACATACAACTTCAACAAGTTCCCACCAAGTCAAGAGAGTAACACTTACATTGCACTCCAAAAGCAAGGATTGTTTGTGTGTGTGTGACACCCTAAGCAAATTACTTAAGCAAAACAACTACAGTGGCTGTACAACTGACCTAACACTTTCTTCTTTCTGACTATGTATTGTTATACACTTTCCATTCTCAGCAACTTCCCAAACAACATTTTAAAAGTAAATCACAGCATTACTGTATTTATTCTTTACTTGGTATAGGCTGCCAAGGCTGGCACGTTCTCAGATGTGCCTGGCCAGTCACTTCAGCTCCTGGCCACTTGTGTTCTAGCTGCCCAGGACCATGGTACAGGAACCCGAGCTGTCCTTGCAGCATAGCAGTGAAGCTGCTCAGACCTCGGGTGCCTTGCTTCTAGATGCCCCATGCTCTGTTAGAACATAAATCCTCAGCTGGCGCTGGAGGCCCTGCCCAGGCTGCTGTTAGGGCTTGTTCAGAGCCCCAAAGAAACCTAAACAAAAAGAAATACATAACTCATAATTTTACTTAGTTGTCATAGGGCAGCAACTTTTCTAGTTCCCCCTTCTTCCTCAGGGGTTCACCTGGGGACTCCTCAACACCCACTTCCTGGGCAAAGCCACAGCAACTCTGGGTCTCTTCCATCCGGCCACCTTGCTGCTCTTCTTCCCTTCCCTCTTATTCTGTTCTGCATTTCTGCTCACCTGACCTGGCTGGCTGACCGGGTCATGTGCTGTTGCTTGGTAACCAGACTTCCTGCCAATCAGGTAAGCTGGGGAGAGGAGAAGCTGTCTTTGAGGTAGGGAAGGCACCACAGATGCCAGAGAAGGGTCTAAGGGAGGAGTGGGGAAAGAGACAAGAAGGCCCTGACAGAGGGGCTGGGGATGCCCAGGTCCCCATTACACTTGGATTGAATTCTGTTCAGTCATCAGGTAGATATGACCATGAGCTTGAAATTTTTTTTTTTGGTTTTTTTCATGAAAAAGCCTCACATACATGAATACCTGAGAAAGCAAATGCCAAGGCACGTAAAAATGGCAAATTAGAATCAAGTACAGTCTTTGAGGATCATTTTTTTTCCTCAAGTGGGCATTAAGATTCTATGATTCTATGACAATCTGATTTGTATGGAGAAACTATCATTGCCTCCTTCCTGTTTATCAGCATACAATTAAAGTCAGTAGTGCTGGAAAATACATACCGTGGTATTTCAGCAGTCCAAAATATGAATTTTGGATTTAATTTTTAAAATATAGCATGCCCAATGGAAGTTCGCATGAAACTAGATAGTCAGAAGGTTAGTAGTGTGTCCTTGATTTTCATTTTAAAGCATGTTGGAGCAACATGTCAGGATCTACAATATTAAAATAAGCATAGGGGAACAGGATTTTTCTTGTTTGTGGCATCTGTGGCTGGTTAAGTCCAGTACAATGAAATAATTGGGTGTAACGCTGGTCAGACTAGACTAGGAGTAGAAAAGGGAGGTTCTGAAACTAATGCTGAGGAAAAACAGGCTATAAGAAAACACTCAGACAAGGAGTTTATGATCTATTACAGTTTTGAGGGGTTTTGGCTTCTGTTTGGTAAGTTTGACATTAGGCATAAACTTTATATGGGACAAAGTGATCTTTTTGTTCTGGTTAAAAGTTGTGATGTGTGGAAAAGGTGGAGAATGAATAGCAACATAATTACACATTTGTCATCCTTGGAAAATTCTGGAAGCAGCACAAATTATAGCTGGACAAATTTAGATGAATGAAAGTGTTAGCTGAGTAATTGTAATACAGTGTATTTGTATGTGTAAAAAATTAAAGTAGGAAAGCATTTAGTTGCTCATTTTCTCTGCCAACATGACTTTATGGAAGGACAATATTTAGGAAAACAAGATGACAGTATTCTGATGTGGTTGAGTAGAAAAGTCTTTCAATAAGAGTAATGAAGCAAGAAATTTAACTTGATACTTTAAAGGAAATTAAAGGAAATTATAAGAAGTGTTGCTGGTGGTTGCTGGAAACTGAATTCAGTGACCCTCAAAGTCTCTTTCTGTAAGAGCAATTTAAATAGAAGAGGTGCAGTTAAGTTTGGCTGCATATACACAGTCAAATAATTTGGAAGAATTTTCCCAGGTTTGGTTTCTGGGTAGAGAGACTTACCCAGAACTGTGTACAGATATCCAAATGCTGAGGCCCTGAAGAGTGGAGTGCTTGCAGTGTTGACCTGATAAAGCTGGGCTGGGGGAGGGGGTGCGGAGCATACATCTCAGTGTGCTCTGCAGGCTTCCTTAGTCTGCCTGGTGACAGTTCACCATAGTGTACAGAGTAATTCTGATTGGCTGTCTGTAGTCAGCCTGTGTTTCCCTGCAGCACAATGTGGGGATTGTGAAGGGGGAGTGGTCTGGAGCAGCAGAGTTGAGCAAGGGACACACTGTCTTCCTGGGGGGAGAAGGAGAGAAGGTGGGGGACTATATTCTCTTCTGAGAGAAGCCATGGCATGTACAGACATTTGTTGTGTACAGAAACTCTCTTGGAAGTGATTTAACTCTGATTGTAGCCAGATTATTTTTCTCTTGGTGTGGTTACCCTGGGAGAAAAAGCCTGAACATCTGAGTAACTGTCCCAGGTGAAACTGAATATCTTTGAGACCTTTGAGAAGTCACACAGGAAGACCTTATGACAAGAGTCTTAACATTTTCTATCCATAAATATATCTGAAAACAATATAAAGGTGTCTTGTGTTTATTGTTTGGAAAAATTGCATTGTACCCCCTTTAGCAATAAGCAATATTAATTAAAAGTAAATAGCTCTTTAAAGAAGACCATTCAACGCAATAATTATTTTAGATAACTGTTTACACTGGGAAGCAATGCATAATATCCAGACACATGAATATTATGAGATTTTTGTAACACTTTTTTATACCTTGGCATGTTCAGATCCAGTATAATTTAAAACCATTGCTGAAAATCTGAAAATTTTAAAGGCTGTTGTTCAGAGGTGGTGAGTTCTGCATTTCCTATGGATTTGAGTTGGATATAGGTGTCCTCAGATACTTTAAAAAGTAGACTTTTAGTGTTTTAAACATACAACTAATATATGATTCCATATCTTAGTTCTCTTTAGCTGATTTAATTAAAAAAAGTAATAATTTTAAACAAAATTAATCCTTTACAAAGCCAATCTCAGAAGCAGATTCTGAAGTTGAACATTCATATGTGAGCACTTGTTCACAAATGATCCAAATTTTATTTTTAATACTGTTGAGGTCCTATCCTGCAGATTTTATGCAGAAAAAATTCCTATTGTAAGCAATTGAAATTTTGCTTAAGCAGGTCTCTCTTGATTAAGCCTATAATGTTGACTTCCTGCTTACCTAAATCCACATGAATTGGAGCTTAGCCAGTGGAGAAAGATATGCTATGACAGGCGTTTGAAGGCTAAGAAATGATACATATTTTTATTCTTCTGAAATCCCAGAAAAGTGTGCATCATTTCCTATAAATGCAACTAGTCAAATAGCATTATTATAAAACAAAATGTCTCATTTCACCTCTAATACAATTTGTATGTGGCTAGTACCCCAATATTTTCTCATTGTGCATTCAGAATATAAGAGTGTTGGTCTATCTCAAGTCAAATTAACTTTATGTGGTACAATGTTTTGAGGCCAGAATAAAAATACGTGTTCAAATATTTATCCATGGCCAAATGACAACATAGAGAGTGTCCACTAGAATGAAAGGTCAGTTGACACAAATTCTTTTAATCTTTTGGCTGAAGAACATAAATCTTTTTTTGGACAACTCAGGTAAGCCAGTTAGACTCCTCTGTTGAATATTCTTGCAGTTGGATGTGGATACTTTCTATAAAGCTGCGTTTATACATGCACATGTGATTCTGTAAAATATGCTAATACCATGAATGTAGCGGTTTAGTGGTCATTGCTGCACAGTTCTTTTATTTGGGCTTGGGTGAGAAGAATGAATGACAAAGTTTGGGTGGTCTAACTCTTTTTTTCCCCAAACAGCTCGTGTAATCCATCTGATTTGCAAATTAAGAAGGTTTTTCTACATTCAGAAATTATTAATTGTGGTGGCATAGAACCTTCATCTGTTGCTTAATGACCCATCTGAAGGTATCAAACAGTTGGCCCCTTATAGGAGTGGTGACATCAGAGTGCTTTGGAATCACTGAATAAAGAGTATTACCAAAATGCCGTTGTAATCAAAACAAAATTGATTATTTCTTCTTTTAACTGCCTTGACTGGAACGGGAAGATGTCATCAGCGACTCCTCACGGTCAAGGATGATCACTTCCATGGGTCAAGTAAAGGGTTGTGGATATCCAGAAATGGCTAAGAAGGCTGATCCTAGAGCTGAAGACTCTCTGCAAGATGCAATGGGCATAGGCAGAGAGCGCGCGCGTGCGCGCGCGCACACACACACACACACACGCACACACGCACACGCACACACACACACACACACACACACACACACACACCCCTCCCCCCCCGTCCACCGCCTAGCAGGTATGTCGGGGAAGGGGAAGGAGCAGGGGTGGGGGAGGGAGGCAGATTGAGGCCCCACAGTTAGGGAGGGAGAGGGGCAGGGGCTGAGGCTGGGGCACGTTGTGGGACAGTTGGAGCTTAGGTGGCTCGTCCAGCGGTTCAGGGGGGTTCCTTCTAACGCGCACACCCTAGGGAAGGCATGGAGGCCATGTTCTGCCTGGATTTGTGAGCAGGGTGGAGGCTGGCTGCTGGTTGGGGCTCTGCCCTGCTGCTTCTGCCACCTTGGGAGCTGCACGACACCATGTGCCTGCTGCTGCTGGGTGGGCAGGGGAACATGGCACAGCTCAGCAGTGGCAGGCACATAGCATTGCACAGATCCCGAGGCAGTGGGGCACAGAGCCCAGTGTGCAGCGGGCAGCCTGCTTCCATCCTGCACACAAATCTGGGGGGCATGTGCCCCCTGTGCCTCCCCTGGGGTGTGTGCAGCAGCGGGAGCTCCCTTACGCCCCTGGACAAGCCACCTGGGCTCTGACTGGCCCATCCTGGGGCCCCATTCACTCCTGCCCCTACCCCACTCCCTCCCTCACTGTAGGGGCCTCAGTCTGCCCCACGCCCCTTCCCAGACTTGCATGCTGTGGTGGGCAGTGCTTAGGGTTAGCATATATTCAGCTCCAAAAAAGAGGATACCTGTTGCGTGTTGGGGGTGGGGTGGGAGGGGGGAGTATGACTATGTGGGGCAGTGATATGGCAGTGCCATGCCTGTGCCCATTTTGTTGCCCCTTCCTCCCAAGCTGCAACCCCCCCGCCCTGTTGCTGTCTCTCACTCCTGACCCACAGACCGCAGCCCTGCCCATGCCCTTCACTCCCAAACTGCAGTACTCTTCCCCCACCCCCACCCCCCAGGCCATGCTGGTTCCTCTCACTGCTGACCAGAAGCCTCCTGCTCCTACCCAGCCCTACGGGTGGCTCTCACTCCTGACCCACAGCTCCCTGCTTCCTCCAGCCCTGTCGGGGGCCCCAGCTGTCCCCATCCTGACAAAGCCAGAGCTCGGTGGCTCGGAACAAGTCTGGCCCGAGTGCAAGCTGGAGGGAAGGCTTGTGCCACTCTGCCCTTGACTGGAGCTGCTGTGCTGTGCCAGAAGGCCTGGCCACAAACCACCTTCTCCCTTCCCCACAGCATCTCCTGGCTGTTCTGCCCCTGTAACCATTGGCACTAGCCCCTGTGCTGCTGGCCCAGCCACGGCCCCCTAAAGGCTCACCCGCCCCCTTGCCACACTGGAGGAGGCAGGCAACCCCCCCTGATCCCCCTACCCTGCCACAGCCCCAGGCCCCCAGCCCAGATTTACCTGCTTGCAGCTCCCAGGGCAAGTGCAGGCACACTTACCTGCCTGCAGCTCCTTGTCTACAATCACCCCTCCCCCTGCTTCTATCAGTGGAGCAAAGCAATCACCCCTTCCCCCAGACATTTGCTCAGATTTGAAAAACCTGCTGAGGTGGACATAGGAGGACTCAAAATGAGGACATGTCCGGGAAAACCTGGATGTATGGTAACACTAGCAGTGCTCCACAAGCCACCGTGCTACAATCTTGGCTGCATGCAGGCTGCAGCTGGGTGGTTTTGTCTGTGCACATCTCCTGCTGCTGCTGCCCAGAGCCCACACCTGGGCTGCCCGGTGGACCTCTGTGCTGCCACTGCTGCCCCACGTTTGTGGGGGCTTGGCCCCATTAGCCCCAGCCTTCAACCACCTATGGCCATGGGTAGTGATTAAAGGGACTGTCAGACCATTGATTTCTTTGTCTTGTTTCTTTTCCTTCTGTTCTGTTGTTTTTCTGCCTCCAGGATGAGGCAGTTTTCCTCAAAGTAAGCTGTACCTTCTCTCACAAGGCGTCACCATAACCCTGTCCTGGGCTAGTTTTTTCCGGTTTTTGATGTCAGTGTCACACTTCTTAATGTTTGCCTTGATGGTGTCCTTGAAACATTCCTCTGACCACCACGTGTCTTTTCTCCTTGGCTGAGTTGGGAGTATAGCGGTTGTTTTGGTAAATGTACATCAGGCATGTATGTACAACGCCATGTCCACTGCAGCTGATGTTGAACAATCAACACTTCCACACTGGTGGTATTAGTGTTGGTGAAAACATTGTCATTTATGCAAAAATCTTCCCACTTTTTGCTAAGGATCTTCCAGAGGTAGGCATTCCAGGCTTTTCCAGTAGTCCCTGTAGATCATCTAAGCTTCAACAGCTGTAGAAAAGAGTTGGGGTTACCACAGCCATATATAATAGGAGCTTTGCTCAAGTCCTAATGTTGTGATCATTGAACACATGATGATACAGTCTTCTAAAGTCAGAACTGGCACATCAGATCCTATACTGGATCTCCGCATTGATGTTGGCCACCTTTGACAGATGGCTACCAAGGTATGCAAAGTGTTCAATATTCTCCAGCTCTTGTCCATCAATGATAGGGGAGTCAATTGGCCTAGAGGAGGTTGGTGAAGCACCTTTGTTTTTTGTTTTTGTTGAGGACCAGTCCCAGGCACTGGCATGCTTGAGAGAAGCAGTTAAGGGTCCTTTGTGGGTCCTCCTCAGTTTGTGCAGTGACAGCACAACCACCAGCATGTTGAAGCTCCAGAACTGAGGCTGATGTAACATTGGTTTTGGTATGGAGGCGGGGAAGATCGCAAAGGTTCCTATCCATCCTATGCTCAGTGCCAATGCCATGTGGCAGATGGTCATGGATGAGTATCTTGGTGACTGCAAAAAAGATTGAAAATAGATTTGATGTGATCACACGGCCCTGTGTGATGCCACTTCAAATGGCAAAGGGCTCTGTAGCGGAGCCACTACATAGCTGGAGGCAGTTGACTGGTCATGAATGAGCCTTAGGATGGTGATAAACTTCCCTGGGCAGCCAAGCTTTGATAAAATCTTCCATAGAGCCTTACGGTTGACAGAGTCAAACACAAATTGATAAAGGCTGTATACAGCTCCTGGTGGTGTTCTCAGCATTTTTCCTGGATCTTCCAGGCAACAAAAATCATGTCCCTGGTGCCTCTCAGTGGTCTAAAGCCACAATGAGCTTCAGAAAGAATTTCCTCAGCAAGAGGGAGCAGCTGGTTCAGCAGAATTTGAGTGAGGATCTTTCCAGCGATGGAGAGGAGGGCGATACCTTGATAGTGTGCCCAATCAGCTTTATCTCCCTTTTTAAAAAGGGTGACAATATTGGTATTAATTAGGTCAGCAGGAATTTCCTGTGTTCCAGATTTTAAGAAACAGTGTATGGAGCTTGTTGGTCATTGTTTCCCCACCAACTTTGGAGATCTCAGCTGGCTTGCAATGAAGGCCAGATGCTTTGTTGTTCTTTATCTGTCTTATTGCCTGGTGGACTTCTTTGAAGGTTGGTGGACTGGCAAGTGCTTCCCTTACTGGATGCTGCAGGATGGATTTAATGGTTTCATCATTCACAGTCAATACTCAGTTCAGGAGCCTTTGGTAGTTCTCTTTCCAGGGGGTTTTGGTGGACTTGTCTTTGAGGAGTGTACTGCCATCTTCAAATCTAAGTGAGGTGAGTCCTCAAAAACTTGGTCTGTACACAGCCTTGATTGCACTGAAGAAGCTCTGCACGTCACGATTGCCAACAAATTATTGGATTTCTTTCACCTTCTCTTCCTACTATTTGTTTTTGAATTCTTGAATCTTCCTTTGGGGTTCAGCTTTAAGCCATTGAAAAGTTCCCTGTTTCTGTCTGGACAGAGACTGATTTTTGCCAGTCACGGAAAGGTTTGTTTTTTTTTCCAGTTGAGAAGGGCTTTGATCTCAGTATTGTTTTCATCAATCCAGTCCTGATGGCATTGAGTAATAAAGCCAACTGATTCTGTGCAAGCCTCATAGATGGTCTCTTAGAGCTTGCCCATGTTCCTCAACACAAGTGTTACCATTTTCAATTGTAAAATTGGTGAGTTTCTTACTGAGGTGTATTTGGAGGGGTTTGTGGTGTCTAGGGGTATGAAGGCATTTGATTTCGTACCATCTTCAGGCTAATTTGGGTTGTTTTCAGTATTTCAGTGCAACCCTGATAGAGATGATTGATTTCACTTAATGATGCTTGGTCCAGCAATCATCGGCTCCTCTCATGACACATGTGATATGGATGTCTTTTAGATGACACGCTCTTATGATGATGTAATTGAGGAGGTGTCCCTGTTTCAAGTGGAAGTGTTGCCATGGTTTTTTGTACCTTTAATATTGCATTGTCTGAAGATTGTGTTAGTAATGGTAAGGTCATGCTCTGCACATTTACGGAGTAAACGGGTTCCATTGGAATTGGCCATGCCCTTCTTTCCTTCCCAGTGGTGCCCCTCCACATTTTAAAGTCCCAGCCAATTCTCACCTTGAAGTCTCCAGAGAGGATGATTTTCTCCTCCTTTGGGATGATAGGATTTAATCGGAGTCACATAAGACTTGTACTGTGTCATGGCTTCTTGAACTCAGCAATTATTTTGTTATGACAGGAAAAGAAAATGACTACAATACCGCAGAAGGTGTCCTGTAGTGACAATGAAGCTTTTAAATGCTGATACCTGTCTATACTTTTAGTTTATTTTCTCCCTAGTCTAAATTTGGGTTACAGTGGGCTCATGTATGCATGCATTATGGCACTTTTTCTAATGCACATTAAATTTAATACCCCCAACATGAGGTATTAAAGAAATGTGCATTAATGAACATGCACAATTTTTAAGTGATGCTTAATGCACAGTAGCCTATTTGACTTTGCATTTAGCATAATTGCACTTTATTATGTGATGCTTTAGTGCACAGTAAAATAGGCTACGGCGCATTAAAGCATACATGTAGATGCACCCATTGTGCATACAGGTTATTCAACATTTAGCTGCATGTAGGGCCTAAGGAATAAGAAAAGCATGATGGAGCAACAGTTGAATTGGCAAAAGTATGAAAAATAATTATACTTGTATCTAGATCAGAACTGGTTAAAAGGTTTTTGTTCTTGTAGAATACATTTGTGTTAAAGTACTAAGCAAAAGACTATCTTTCTAGGTCAGTTGTTTTTAACTGGAGCAATGCGTGATCCTTTTAGGGGTGATGAGAGGTGCCATACAACTGTTAGGTATGCAAACATCTACATGTGATTCACAAGTTAAAAGAGAGATTTCATACAGGAATTCATAGCATCAAAAACACTCTGACATGTTGTGGTCTTTCTGGCCACATCTACATGAGCAGCAGACTGCACAGTTGTTATTGCATAGTCATTTGCATAACTAGGTACTAAATGACTGCAGTAACCAGCATTACTGCACAGTAGTGTCACCGCATGGTTTTTTTCAAATGCTACTGTGCAGTAGCGTCTCATGTAGATGCACCCTCTGAGCTTTTCGGAACAGAAGAATTGCTGTTATTTTTTTTTCTGTAAACAAGAAATGAGTGAAAACTAAGATCTGGTTTTGTCTGAGAGGTGCCTTGAGTCTAATGAGGGGTGCCTTGAGTTTCAAAAGGCTGAGAACCACTGATCTAGATTGACCTTGTTACAGATCTAAATTTTAATCATGGAAATGTTGAAAGGTTACCTTATGACGGAGATGTCCTTCTAGTGACTCCACTTGGGGACTTTAATCAGAGCAATGTATGAATTAAATTCTCATAGTAACACTGTTCTACTGTCAATATTTTAGTAAGTTGAGTGACTTCATGTCCTATCATGATGGACCTACAAATGACCTTATTTGAGCTGAAACCAGTTTGTGACAGGTACAGCTTTTTATCTTTTTAAAATCATATATGAAAAGTGGTAATAGTTCTTTGAAACATATTTAAATTAATAACCACTCCATTTTCTTGACAATACTGGTAAAGATAATAAGAGATTTCTGTTATTCTGACCCAGTTATCTATCATTTCTCAGTTAAAATGAAAATGATAAATGCACATTTCCCAGAAATGATATTTGAAAACATTAGATTTGCTGTGTTGGTGACATAGTGGAACAAAGATGCAACAGAAAGATTACTAGTGCTGACACTTAATTCAGAGCTGTCTAAAGATTTATACTTGACTCTCTTAAAAAAGTGTGTTTTAGAAATCAATGTATTCTTGGTTTATGGACGTTTCATAGGTAGTCCTGACAATAGTGTAATTCTCAGATTGGTTAAAAAATGGCTGTGGAATAAGTCCATTTTGAGTTATTTCACTAGAGCTACAAAGAAAACCTCTTTTTAATTATTTTTTCATGCAATAAATTGTATTTGTAATGTAAAAAATTAAAAGCTAGCTAATCTTTAGTACATTAGTAACACTATGTATAAACATCTCTGCAATTTGGAGTAAAAGAGGCACCAGAAGTATAATTACATGAGTACATAAACTAAATAAAAATCTACTTCTGTAGAATAGAAATAAGTTTGATGTGAATGCCTTTGCATTTGGGAATATGTATACGTTGCCTACCATTAACCTGTTAATTAAATATAGCAAGGTCTCCATTTTAAAGGCTTGTGTAAGGTGTGAGCCTCATTAAATGAATACTTCCATCCAAGAAAATTTTACCTCTAAAGATTTTCATGTGCAAAGTGTAGACTAAACACCCATATGCAGCTGCTTAAGTTCAGGCTAAAAAATATGCATGTAACAGGTGTGCACATAGAACCGTAATATATCCCTATTCCTACACTTTTGGTTAAAAAAATTGTGGACCGGATATATAGTCTATGCACAGTTACCTGATTTCTGGCCTTGTACAGAGATGTACTTTCACAAGTGGGAATTTATGCTCACAATTTCGGTACATTCATGTGGCATGTGGGGTTTTGAGGGAAAATGAAGCTGTACTAAACAATGGGATCTTACAGTGTGATGTTCTTGTGGGCTTTTCATGAGCCTTACAAATGATGTTTTTAAACAGTGCTATAAGCTTATTGTTCAAAATATAGGTAAAGTTAGGCTTTTTATTCAGTCCTTCAATAAGAAATACTGCCTGTTCAGAAACACATGGGTACTACAGTATGAGGGTCATGGTAAAGGGGTCTTTCCAGGGGAACACAGTTACCTGTAAAAGGCCAATGAAAGGTAAATGGAAGAGTCCTATAAAATGGTCTTTCCGTCAATTTTAAGGTATGACTTGGAATCAAGAAATTACATGAGATTGTTGAAGGAAAAACAGCAGCTTTAAATTGTTGGAACTAAAGTAAAGTCATATTTTCTTTTTTCTTCCCTCAAATGCTTTTGTGCCAAAAATATATAAAAAGAAAGATTGTGCTTGTTCCTGCCACGAGACTGTCAGTTAATATTCTGCACACTGCTGCAGTCACAGAACCTGTGCTCTTGCTGCTGTACTGACCAAGGTTGAGAACACTGTACTCCATTTTTTCCTTAAATTTTCTTTAGACTTTGCCCTAAGGGACTAACCAAAAGGTGGGGTGGGATACCCCTCCCTCCTCCCTCCCCAAATACGCACATGCGCGTGTATACACACACACACACACACACACTCCTCAAGAGGAAAAGGGGGAAAAAATGCTCTTTACATGATATTCAACCCCCTACCCCCCGCTTCTAATTTGGGAAATGTGTTTGCACAATTGAGAAGCTGTCTAACCAGGCTTTCCTCTATGAACTGCACAATGGCATCTGTCCAGGTTCCACTGAGATGAACATTTATGAAGCACTGGTCTGGGAGATGGGTCTAATCTAAAATCACTGCAGAATAATAGAGCCTCTTCTTTTTGACTCTAGATCTCAATATATCTGACTGCCAAGAGCTGTTCCTACTCAAGGCTCTGTTACTGGACAGCTGTTCTTACTAAAGGCCCCAAGGCTCTGTCCTGGGACCGGTACTATTCAATATCTTCATTAGCGAATTGGATGTGGGAGTAGAAAGCACTTTGTTCACGTTCGCAGACAACACCAAACTATGGGAGGAGGTAAACTAGAGGGCAGGGAGCAAATCCAGCTGGATTTGGACAGGCTGGGAAAGTAGGCAGAACAGAATAGGATGCAGTTTAACAAAGATAAGTGCCATGTGTTGCATCCACACCACTCCCAGGATGCACACCACTCTAAGTAGCACAACTGCGGAAAGGCATCTCAGAGTTGTAGTTGACTCCAAAATGAACACGAGTCACCAGTGTGATGAAGTAATAAGTAAAGCTCACCGCACCCTTTCTTACGTAAGTAGGTGCATCACAAACAGGTCTAGGGAGGTGATCTTCCCCTCTGTGCAGCATTGGTCAGGCTGCGGCTGGAGTACTGTGTCCAGTTTTGGGTACCGCACTTCAGGAGGGATGTAGATAACCTGTAAAGGGTTCAGCGGAGGGCCACCCATCCAGTTAAAGGCCTACAGAAAAAACCCTATGAGGACCAGTTGAGGAACCTGAATCTCCTCAGCCCCCCGCAAGCGAAGGCTGAGAGGTGATTTTGTGGCCATCTACAAACTCATCGGGGGGAAAGCAGGAAATGTGATGATCCTGATGTCCTCTTCCGGTCTTAAATTCTGACTCCAAGGGAGTTTTTATGGTTATACTTTCTAAGACCCAGTCTGAAAGTGCAAACATAAGTCTAACCATTCAAATAATTTCTTCTGGTTAAGGGAAAACAAATGTATTGTAACGCTGTTCTGCTTAGGAATCGATAACAAGTTCACCTTTTTCTTAAAAAGGAAAATTATTCTGTTTGTCTTTCTTTTTCAAAGTAATAATTTTTTTTCTGCAGCAGCCTCTAAAGAGTTGTCACTCTTTCCTAAAGTGATCAATCAAGTTAAGACATTTCTGACATAAAGGAAATAGGAATTCTAGAAATGCAAGTTCAAAATCAACATCTTTGTTTCTGAAGTACTAAAAGATCAGTGACAACAGAGTTTGAGAAGGACTAAAACTTTGGCCGAGTTACGTTTATGTTGTTTATTTCTGCATGCCTGTTTCTAAGTCCTGTAAATCAATGTGCTTTCCTAGGTTACTCTAGCAGTATTTCCTTTCCCAGAACTTGGAATATTCAAGTGGAATGTTCTAGACCTAAGTACAA
>NW_017728949.1:68993556-69008378 GCF_001723895.1 Crocodylus porosus
TTGTCTCCTCATAGTTTTCATGAAGCTCCCATTAAAGTTAATGAGAGTTTTCCACATACATAAAGGACTGGTTTTAAGTAAGTGCTGCTTTTTCATGCATGTCCATGATATGTTTTGCTAATGTGTATGCTATTTTAAGTTTGATTAGTTCTTGTCTTTGTATCTTCATTCTGAAATTCTGATTTTTTCCTTAGCAATGCCCTGGGAGAGTCACAATTGCATTTCTTATCACAAAATGAGAAATATGAGTTTAATAAGGAGGATTTTATTTATTTTGATGGTTTTTAACAAGGCTTCTGTTAGGATATTTTTATTTTTTCATAACTGTAAAATGGTATAAGCAAGATTAAAAATGCTGCATGAAGCATTATTATAATTGATGTGTTCATTAATAAGTATGATGTAAGTACACTTATATATAACTCTAATATTGAAGTAAGAATTACAATCCTGAGTCAGCAGAGCACTTGCACAGTTAATATTAACCATTGCTCAAGTGCTTTGCTGTGTATCACTCCACCTACTTGGATGCTTTGTAGAATCTAAGTCTTAGTCCCATCTTTCTTGTTGATATCTGTGAATCTGTTGAGACATATTTTGTGATAAAAGCCATTTCAGTTTTTAAAGGTTTATTTTGATTTTGCTGAGGTTGAAGCAGTGGCAGTGAAAAAAGATGTAACAAAAGTCAGACATTAAATTTCATTAAAACTTAATGGACATTCCCCTATCCCCAGAACGCAGCACTCAACATAGACGTCATATGAAAACATACGGCTAAAGACTGAACTGTGACCAATTTATGGTTAGTGAAGCTAGGATATAAGAGAGGAGAGAGAGCAAAAATGGCTTTATGAATCGTACCCACACTCTAGCCTATGAAACATTTTAATGGTTTTCAGCAACCAATGCTTAGTTTTATAGACATACGATGGCCTAAGCTGCAGGCCTTTGGTGCTTGTGGTGTTGTATGCAGACGGGTGATTCTCAGCTAAGGTGCCATAGTGGCGTACCTTGCTTTTAGATCTTTTAAAGCATGTCAAGGGGTACTGAGCAACATTAGCATTGATAGGTGTGCAGACACCTACATAATTGACCAAATAAACCCAGAGATTTCAAGTAGGAATCCATAACGTCAAAAACATTTTGACCTGTTTTGGTCTTTCTGAGTGTACCCCCATGAGCATATGTGTGGTTTGTGGTGGTACAAACCATATGCATTGCATGTGCATTTATTTTTTGTGCTGCTAATTTGCAGCACAGTGGCTTTTTATGACATCAGAAAATCCCAGTGTTAAAAAAAATCCAAACAATGGCGGAAGAGATTACAGTGATGCACGTGGCTGCAGTGTGCACTTCCCAAAACAGGAGCCTAGCTGACCAGAGCCATACTTCGACTGTTGGCCATGTACTACTGCTACATGCCCGAGAGGCCCTCAGGACCTCATGGTCAGCTCAGCCTCCCCTAGCCCACCTGAGGCAATCTGCTGTGTGCCAGAGCATGCATGCGGGGGAACACCCATGAACAACTTGTCTCGGGGAAATGTACGTTTCTGCTCATGGGGGTGTGCCCTCTGACTTCCTTGCAATAGAAGAACAGCTCTGTTATTTTTTTTTATAATCAAGAAACAAGTGAAAGCTAAGAACTGGCATTTTTTGGTGGGTGCCTTGACTCTAAAAAAGATGAAGCCGGAATTTTCACATCTTCAGCCTCTGCATAACAAACTGATCTGATACTTCAAATACATAAATTTGCCTTTCCTTAACATGGCTTTATCTAAGTAATTGGGTCATACCTCATTTCTATAGTATCTGAAAATTTTTCTGTGCTGCAGTTGTTAGTACAAAATAAGTTGTGGGTGATGCAAAATAAAGCAGAAATAATGCCATAATCTTCCTCCAAATTGGAAAGAATAAACCTCAATGGCCAGAAACAGTATCTTATATTAGGGTCAGTGATGACATTTAGGGGGGTCCCCTGAGAGTGCCAGTGCACCCCTTGATCGGCTGCGCTCACCGCTTATGCAATGGGCAGGGGGGACAGGTGGGAGCACCAGTGCCCCCCCTGCAAGTGCCGGCCAATCTCTGTGATCACTAGCTATTCCAGGAGTGGCTGTGGCTGCTTCTGGGAGTGGTTGCAGTGATCGGCCAGTGGTTGCTCCCAGAAGTGGCCACAGCCGCTCTGGGAAGCGGCTCCATGATTGCAGTGGTCGGCCACAGCGATCAGCTGTTGCAGGATTGCCTTGGGGGACCCCCCTCCCCTGGTCTGCAAGATTGCCCGTGGTGGGATTGGATGCTGGGGGGGGACTCCCCAATCGGTGCGAGTGTTTGCAGGGGGGGCACATGCCCCCCTGACTAAGGCAGCACCAATCGCCAATGATTAGGGTACATCTGTAGGAGACCTGGGGGACAATTGAACCTTGAGAACTGAATCAGTAATAGTGTGTCAGGGCATATGCCAGAATGGTTTTGCTAGCTCTGGTGCATACCACATCTGGCAAAGTATTATAATCACCATGCTTGTAGTTTCTTGTGTCAGGCAAACTTGTAACATCTCTTGCCGTTTAAATTGCTTTGGAAAACTTAAACCCCTGAAAACATTATGAGATGCAAACATAAGTTTATCTTCAGGAAAGGATAAAAATGTGCATGATGGTTTTTAACTGGCTGAGAAAATGCACTTGCTCATCAAAATTCAGATTGAAAGTCTGGTCCTACATTTTTAACACATGTGAAAACTCCCATTGAAACTAATGAGGATTTTATGTGGAGTGCAGAAATTTATCTCAATAGCATTTACATTTTATAAACACATACATTGACTTCAGGAGCCCAAAATAAAATATGGCAATTCTTTGTATGACGTTAGCTGAGTCTATTTCACTGTTACTGAATCAGTGTAAGAATTCTATTGGGAATTCAAGCTCCAAAACAAGGAGAAGTTGAACCACTGCCAACATTTCCCCTTTAACTTTCCTCAAGGGGCTGTGTGTCAGGGCAATCAACCTCTAGCAGAGATGGCCTGGCTGTGGTTCCCTTCGGAATCCATTAGTGCTGCTCTTTAAATCATTTGGCAGAGTTCACTGCTGAGAGATGTATGGGTCACTCTATTCCAGGGCTAAGTGTATTGCCTCTGCAGCAATTTTAGCCTTTACAGGACTTATTAGTGAGAAGGTGGCTATGGATATTAGGTCCCAGACTTCTGCCTAGAAGAGGAATAAACTGGAGTGACTTTCTTGGTTGGGTAAAGGCCAACTGGTGTAAGACTGAAAGGAGCAGGAAAAAAAATTGTGTGCAAGTTGCTGCTGTCAAACTGTGTGTCAGATAGTGCATCACATACTGCACTAGTGATGAGTGCATATAATAACTTCAGATTGGAAAGGACCCACTACGTCACAGAGTCCAATCTCCTTCTTTTCCAGGTAACCATGTCCCTTAATACTGAGTGTATTGAATTCTGTCTTAAAATTGGTTACTTTTTGTCATCACTACTCTTTGGAATAAAGTTGAACACCTGAGATCCTGCATAGAGCGATCTTGCTCATCAGACTAGAAGAATGGCTCAGACAACTGTTAAATTCTTAAACAAGATTAGGAATGATGAATGGATAGCTGCGCTGGGAGGAGTCAGCACCGAGAAAATTCATTCTGACTTCCATCAGATCCATATGGAGTAGTCACGGCTAAGTGCCCTCTTTTCTGGAAACCCTGAAGTGGTTTTGGTGAAAGTCTAAAAGGGGGGGGGGGTGTTCCCCTTGCTGCTGATTGGCTGAGAGGGCTGCCCATCATGCGGCCCTGCCCTTTGCCACTGATTGGCCAAGAGGGCTGTCCATTGTGTGGCCCCACTCCTCACCACTGATTGGTGGAGAAGGGCAGGGCTGCATGATGGGCAGCCCTCTCAGGCAATCAGTGGTGGGGGGAAGCTGCCATCTTTGCTGCTCCCCTTTGCACTGGTGGCTCCCCCCCCCGCCACTGGGGAGCCAGGATTTTATTTTTAGTAATTTTTTTTTTTATTTCATGGATTTTGTGGACAATACCTAATTGCACAGTTTCTGCAAAATTGTAAATTAGTAGGTCCCCAGGTAGCTTGGCAATGCAGTGTAATATGGCTGAGGGAGCTGAGGAAGAGTTTGGGGCCACATGCATGGAGCAGTGGGGGGCTGTATGCGATGCAGTGGTGATGGGCTCAGGTGGATGGTCAGTGAGGAAAGGCCTATGCAGGCATGCAGTACAGCAGTGGTAAGGGGTGCAGATATATGGTGCGGCAGGCAGAGGGTCTCCTTATGTGCTGCACCAGGGTGGAGGTGGGCATCTGTGTGGCATGTGGCCCATTACTCACAGTGGTACAGGCTATGGGGCATTTGGCTCCCAGCTACTTAGAAACTGGACAGCCCTTGTTTCAGGTGTGCCATAGGGCTAGTGTGGTTGAGATATGCCAGTTTCTGTAGCTAGTGAGCGAGTGATGTTATCTAGCATTACATTCATCCTCCTCTGACTCACCAAGCAAATGGCCATGTACTTTACTCACCTGGTGAGAGAGATTTTCCTAATATCTAACCTAAATTTCCCGTGCTGCAACTTGAGACCGTTGCCCCTTGTTCTGTCATCCACCACCCTGAGAACAGCCTAACATCCTCTTTTGAAATACCGTTCAACTAGTTGAAGCTTGTAATTAAATCCCTCTTCAGTCTTCTCTTCTGAAGATTAAATAAGCCCAGTTCCTACAGGCTCTGCTCAGAAGTCATGTAATGACATCAAGACATTGATTACAACCCTTTGAGCCCAATGATGCAGCCAGTTTTCTATTCATGTTACAGTCCAGTCATCCAACCCATACTTTGTTAGTTTGCTTGCAAGACTTTTGAGGGAGACCATATCAAAAGCCTTGCTGATATCACAATATCATCCTTCTTGTTCTCCCTTCGGACCTTACCCAGAGACTTTAAACAGGCCTGTCTCCTATTGGTGATGCATGGGGGGGGCACTGATGGCATCTGCAGGTGGTTGCCAACCCCTGGTAGGTGCTTGTCACTCCCCCCTGTGGCATCTGCGGGAGCTCGCCACTTGCCGCTGTGGTGCTCCCGCCGCCGTGGTGCTCCCATCACCGCTGTGCCCCCCCCAGTCACCAGAGACACGTGTAGTTCATGCTGTCTCCAGTTTCATACCGGAGCTCTGAACAATCATACAGCTCTCTTACATAAAAAGCAACCCCTCCTCTTCTCCCTTCCTGTCTGCCCTGAACAGTTTATACCTATATGTGACAGTACTCCAGTCATACGAGCTACCACCGAATCTCCATTATTCCAATCACGTCATTGTTCTGTGACTGTGCAAGAACTTCCAATTCTTCCTGCCTGTCTCGCAGGCTGTACAGATACCTGAGATAACTGGTCAATTGCCTTACTTTCTCAGGAGAAAGAGAAGACCTCCCTTGTTGCCCTCTCCTAATTGTGCTTCCCCCAGGCTGCCTGCTTCCCCACTTGCCTCAGGTCTTTGATCTACATCCCCCGGTAAACCTAATTTAAAGCTCTCCTGACTAAGTTAGCAAGCCTGTCTGTGAAGATGTTCTTCCCTCTCTTCATCAGGTGGATCCTGTCTCTTCCTAGCAATCCTTCTTCTTGGAACAACATCCCATGGCCCAAGATGCCAAAGCCCTGCTGGTTATACCATTTTTGCAGCCATGTATTGATCTTCAGGATGCATTTGCTCCTGCCTGGATCTTCCTCTTGACCAGAAGGATCAAGGAGGACACCACCTAAGCCCCTGTCCCTTTTACCTTTACATCTAGAGACCTGTAGTAACTTTTGATCTGCTCTGACGGTATCATTGGTGCCCACATGGATAGGCAGCATTGGGTAGTAGCTGGAGGGCCAAATGAGCATTGGTTAATCTTCTCTAATTTCTCAGATCTGGGCTTCAGGTGAGCATCAGACCGCCCAAGATAACAGTTCAAGCCTGGTAGTTGGATGCCTCCGTCCCCCACAGATGGCACTAACCACCACCACCCATCACTTCCTCTTGTTGGCAGTGGTCTTGATCTTCCCAACTTCGGGGAGTCCTGACCTGGTCTCCTCCTCCTCTGTTGCTAGGACTCCATATCTGTTCTGTAGGCAAACTGCTGCGGGTGGGGATGAAGACTTCTGCTTACTGCCAGTGTCACAAGCTTCCAGCTTGCACTTCCTGGGAGTTCCTTCTCTAGCACTGCCTCTGGCAGTCCTTCCTCCATGGTACTAGAGGTCTCCTCCAGCATCGGCTGATAAAGTCCTTATAATGGGAGGATGCTTTGGAGCCTTGCCATCTCCTGTTGCTCTCTTGCCTGCTACCTGAGGGACAATCCCAGAAGGCACTGCTTCCATTGCAGGCACTCTCCATCCTCTGGCTATCACTAGAAGGAGCCTGCAAGCCTCAGTCACCACAGTACCGAACCAGGATCTGGGTGGAAGCCTCAACAGTGTGTGGTCCTGTCTGAACAACACCTCACATGTGCAAGGATAAGAGCACAGGGAGAACATAGAAAATAAGTAATGAATGAAGACTGCAGAAGATCTTGGTTGTGTGTGGTGTGTCTGGAACACAGTGTGGCTGTTATCTAGTATTTAAAAGTATTTTTCAGATATTTTACAAAAAAGTCCATTTCACCTTTCATCTTCAGGTTCTGTGACTGGTTAGTCTTCATTTTTACCAACTGACTTCTTCAGTGAATAATTTTGCTTCCCCTCTCCCTCTTTTATTGCCCAGAACTTTGGTCCACTCCTTTACTCTATATTTGGTTCCACTGGTCTCTGTGCCATCTCTGTATAGTCCAATCTGTCTCTGCCTTTTAAATACGTTTGGGTCGCCTCACTATCTTTTTAATGTTTTTAATTAGATGTATTACTGCTTCTCCAAAATTAAGTTTACATTTTGTTTCCTTCTTTTTCTCATGCATAATTTTTATCTATCCTCACTGGCAACTTTCTACCCATATTCCAGTCCTTGAGACATACCTCTGACACAAGTAGCTTGTACTTGGGTATCTGAATCCAAAAAAAAAAAATGATGCTTTGCATTTCAAGGGCTATACAGAGCTCTGGCTCCATGTATTTTGGTGCAGACTTTGTATCTTTATTTCTGGAAAGTGCAGACAGGCTCATGGCAATAAATACATATTAAAAATAATGAGGAGCAAAATCCAGGTTTCAAGAGAGGGTTTTTATTTTTGTGCATCACTCTAATGGACAGCAAGTGTAGTTTTGGTTATACACAATGAGTTATATTTGGTACATGGGTCATGGAAAGCTCAGAGTTTCTTGGATCAATATATCCTTTAAAAAATGCTTCCTGAATAATACTCCATCGTTTTTATTCAATTTAAAATAATTAGACATTTACAGTATATATTAAATTCCTATTGAAATGAAAAAAGTGTTTAATTTTAAACTATTTTCCTCATTATGATTATATGAGATAAAAAGTTATTATAAGAATGTTTCCAATATACTTGAACAAGAAACCAGTTTTAACTATTTTTATTCTTTGGCACTAGTAACCAATAATTTATAGGGTTTTTTTAATGGAATTAAAACTAACACTTACTTGAGTCAGCAGCATCTGTCCATGATGATGTATAAAAATAACTTCATTCTTTCTGCTTCATCGGATTCAACCATGATCCTATGGAAAGATTCTAAAATTATGCCAACAGTACTTATGTTAGACTTCAAGTAAAAATATTCAGTCAAAGTATACTATGATGATCCTCAAGAGTTATGGTAAAGTTTGCCTGGGTAATTCTTCAGTCTAGTAGTAATAAGATCATGCTTTGCTGCTAAAATATGTAGTAATCTTTCTCTTCAGTGAGAATTAATACATTCATTTTAAAGATGCATCAATTCAGCTATGAACAGTTCACCAGTCTATTTTCCTTCTAAATATGACCCTACTTTTGTGATCTAAGCCAAAAGACCTAAAGGACAAACTACTGTCGAAACTCAGTAGAACTGCTACAGTAATTGCTCATTCATTTTCCTTCATTATTTTATTTATCAAAGATGATTTGAAAAGTATCTGTTATTTGTTTAGAATAAATTACAAACACAAATATGTAATTAATTGGTAATCTCTTCCATGAGTTAATAAATTAGTATGTGGCTTCAGAAACAGACTCATTGTGGGAGATATTTACTTTTAATTTCTCTATCTGAGAGTTAATTTATGTCAACTCAGCAGAATGTCATACTAAAACAAATCATAATTATAATAGCAATCTGTATTAAGCAATAACATGCTTATTAAGCTATACTTATTAAAACATATTTTAGGGTTGAAATTTAGTAATGATTCAAAGTGCTTCTAACATACAATCGTGATATAAATAGCTTGTTTTTTTGGATGCTCATGTGCCCTGCATGTCAAAGTGTGAGAGCAAATGTCATTGTGTCCTTGCAAGCATAATTATTGTATAATTTTTTGTCTGCAAGCATGACAAGCAATTCAGATTGCACTATGTAAAATAAGCTACAATTACCATGTTATATTACTTGGTCCTAAATGAATTAGATAAGCAGTGTGGACTAATATCATAGTCTTTTTCTGTCAAATGAAGGATTCCAGACAAAATTATCTATAGATTTCTTTTATTGGATTGATTTAATTTAGTAATTGCTATTTCATCATTATTATGCCAGGGCAGGAGTTTCAAACATACGGCACATGGGCTGGATCTGGCCTGCTGAACTGGATCATCTGACCTGGGCACTTTTGTCTTGGCTCTGGCTACAATGATGGAGCTTCCAGTGGCCACAGGCAGCACCTGGAAGAGCAGCACTGAGCAGCACCATGGGCAGAAGCACTGCCACCATGGCCAGAACCGCGCAAAAGACCTGCTTTAGTGGGTTCTGGCTGCAGGGGCAGACGAGTACATCGTCTGACCGTGGTTCTGCTGGAGCTGCCCATGGTCCTAGCTCTAACCAGAGTGCTGGCTGCCTCTGCGGGAAGTCTCATCACCTTGCCAGAGCCATGACTTTGGCCGCAGTGGAAGTGTTTGTCCATGGTGGACTTAGACACATGCCACTGTGGGAACCCACAGCACTGCTCAGGTTGACAATGCCGGTTGAAGGGGTTTCTGCTCATGGTGTAGCTGGTGCTGCCAGACTCCAGCTCTCACTGGGGTGTACACTGCCACCTTGGGAAGTCTGAGCCCAGAACCTTGCTCTTGTGCCCACTGAAACTTCAGTGAGATGTCAGACTTTTTTTCAATCCTGTACTGGGTGGCCAAAGGGATTATAATCTGCCTGGTCAAATTCCTAATGAGTTAGGCTAAAATGGTGACAGTGAAGAGCTGCCAGAATCAGCTCACTGGGTCTGGCCCTAAGATGCCCTTTACCTCTTCTGGCTCTTCATTTGATGCATCTGTTTTTTGAGTTTGGGCACTCTGCCCTGAAGCAAATTGTGAGCCAGTTTGCATCCTGCTAGACGACTGAGGAGGTCCTATGCACTGTGGAATAAGGCTGGCTGGTCTTTCAACTGTGACCATGGGTGTGTGAAACTGGGGGAGCTGCAAGGGGTTTTCCTTGTTATTTCAGTGAATTGTTCTTCTTTGGTTGTTGTCTCCCTGCCTAGCCCCACATGGGGCTCTGCTTTTAATTAGTTGCTTTTAACTGGTTGGTTTTTGTTTTGTTTTTAAACATTTTTTACCTTTTTATAGTAAAGGTCAAAATAGTTTTTAAAAGCATCCTGTCTGTCTGTCACATGCCCCTCCTCCCACCCACCGACATGCACACAGTGTTCCTTCAGGGACACGCACACGTGTGCGCATGTGCATGCACACACACATGCGGGCACACACTTGTGTCTCTGTATCGGGCTACCATCGTGGGAAAAGCCACATCACCAGTAGCAGGTTTTGCCCACGGTGTCTCCAGGACTGCCAGCATGACATAGGATGCAGCCTGTGGGCACCTGAGAAGGAGGAAATGCATCCCTCTGATCAGTGAGCATTTGAAACCCCAGCAGCAGGTGTTAAAGACCAGTTTGAGAAATACTCTGTGAAATGTACTTGTTTGCAGTATGTTTAAATTTTCCAATGTGCCCCTTTACTTTCTCATTTTACTTCACACTGTTGAATACTGATGGACTTCCTCTTGTCCTGTGGATACACATGAATATTAAGGACTTTTCGTGCTGTTGTAGGTTCGGAGGACCCTCACCCATATCAGATTTCACAGGTCTGAACCCATTTTAACTTCTTCCATAAAAAGCACTTCTTCAGCATGTCTGTAGATCCTTGTTTAGTAACCTCTCTGCCTACATTGACGTGCCACTTACTTTAATTTATTGACTAGGAACTGTGCAAATGAATGTTGTAAATATATTATGGAACAAGATGCAACCTGAGCTGAACTTGCCCCATTTTTCGTTGTTTGTCTTCTGCCCTCCAGCATACGGAATTTGTTATAGACCGTAAGCTCCTTAGGGGAGAAGGGTAGTCTGTTTTACAAAAAATGAGTAAATTGGAATTTGAGTGGGAGAAGAGAGTGTCCTGGTAATGTTAATTAACATTTGACATTAGCTGCTTTGAAGGGCAAGCAGGCATTTTGATGGACAGTGTAGGCTAGGATCTTTTGCTTATGCTAACAGAAAGACTAGCTTGGTCCAGCTGATATTTCAGCAAGTTAAATTGTATTCCACGTGAAGTGCATTTCACTTGAATAGTTACCACATTTTTCATTGTTTAGTATCAGTGCTCCATTTCTGTGGATTTATTACATAATGAAATAGTCGTTTCTCAAGTGTTACTTGTGGTGGGTTTTCTTCTCTCTTATGATCTTGTTGGCAGCTTCACCTTTTCTCTTGCTCCTTTTATCTTCTATTGGTGATCTGCAGATTTTTATGTCTGAATAGATTTGCCATAGTTTCTTTAGACAAATTATATAAGTGTAGCACCTAGTAACAGAGAACCTTAAAACGCCATATTGGTGGAGTCTATACAATATGTTGCTGAGATTTATTGCCAACTTCTGTGATAATATTATAGTCTATTATTACCTACAGTGAAAGCCAGTCAAAATAAAAGTTGATGAGTAAGTTATGAGTAAAGTCACCTTTGCAAAAACACTCCATGGCACTAAATTATAAAGGGCCCTTGTGACAGACTTCATGACTTCCACTCATTGCCTTGTAAGAAAATAATTTTTTTTGCTTATTTGGTTTATAACTTGTTCATTTTGTAACAATGGATGGAAATAGACGGCATTCTTAGCACTATTTCCTCCTTCCCATAGGCTCATCTCTCTCTGAGTGGCCTTGTATTTAAGAGTGCTAACGCATGATTCCAAAATGCTGGTCTTTTGATGCCAGCATTTAAACTGGTTTTTAATAAAGTATAATTACACTGTGGTTCACAATCTGCACTTAGTACTTATAATTAATCTTAGATTTATTTATAGAAAAAGTGTACATTTAACAAAGTTCCTATACAAAAAAAGTAATTAACTACTAATTACAAAGCACACTATTGAGTAGAAAATATCTGCATTCTTCCACTCAATTAAGATACCGAGGAGGAAATTTGGCTGAGCAGTGAAGCATTGTGGATTATTTTACTGCGCTGTCCAAAAGAGATTATTAAGAAGTGCAGAAAATCTATTTTAACGAGACTTGCAATTTGTGGCAGTAATCAATGACGGTCTCATTATGCCCGAGTCATTGCAAGACTGTTTTTTGTAATTCTTTATCCTAAAAATCACATTTGACATAAAGTTCTACTGTTTCTATGTTTTGTTCTATCTATTTCCTCATATCCACTGTAAGAAATAAAAACCTATCCCTAAGAACAATCCTGTTGCACAATTCTGCAGTCTGGGAGAGCATTATAAGGATTTCTGAGTGGAATTTGTCTAGCACTCCTATGTAACTTGACTGTATTTCCTTTTGGATTTTAAGGCTACTTTGATGTAGAGATGTAAAAACATAGCTGCACATCATATTAATTAAACTGAAATTCTTTGATCCTTAGGAAAAGTCTTTTTTTAGATGGTATAATATGTTGCAGAGAAAAATGTAAAGTATACAGTGAAGGGAATAGTCAAATTAAATATTTCCATGTAGAAAGTCATCTAAAGCAGTGTTTCCCAACCTTTTCCAGCCCAAGGCAAAATTACATGAATAAAATTTTTCCGTGGCACACCTGTTAAGGCATTCCCCATCCCCATCCTTATGAGATCATTGTAGCTCATTGCCATGGCAAAAATCTGGCACAGCTGTTCAGTGGCTCATGAACTGTGCGTACCCCACAGCCAACATGCGCGCAGTAGATGAATTTCCTTCTGCTCGGCCGGTTCTCTCTCTCCCTCACAGCCAACACGTGCAAGTCTTCTGTGCATATCTCATAGACGCAGTTTATTCGTTAGTGCTACGTGGCTGGAGAACTTCTCATTGTTCCAAAAATTGCGGCACGCCAGTTGAAAAGCACTGATCTAAAGGGTGATCTAATGAAGTACTATTTTAAGAAATATGTTAAACAGCTTTTTTTCCTGTAACCAAGAAAGTTCATCATAGAGAATGTGTGTTAAAATTGTTTTAGATGGATATGCTTTAATGTAATAAAATCATGGTGCATATGCATTGTGATTATTCTTTATAGTAATTTTACTTCAATGATCAACATTAAATAAATAAGCCATTTAATGCAGCAATACTTGAATAATATGGCTTTTTGCCTGTCATTTTGATAATGACAGATAGTGAATCATTACATGTTATTTAATTGAATATTAATTTTAGAGTCTCCATCTTTTTTATTTGTTAGTACATGTTAATTTCTCTTGAAAATGTATGCCATATTGTAAATTTGTATTATTTAGTTACCATTTCTTATTCAGATTTTCTCTTTGCCACCGTCTGGTATTTACCCGTCTTTGTTTGTGTGAAATACAGGCTAAAATCAGTATTTTCAAAAATACCTGAGGGACAGAAAAAGACTGGCTCACAATACGTGAGCCCAAAGTTGGGATCCTTCATACTGCAACTTGTTCCAGTGTTTTTTGAATTTCAAGAAGGAAGGCAGAAGTGTCCCTCCCAGATAACTAGCAGTCTGGTTTTTTAGGGCATTTTCTTGGATTTAGGTGGTTTATGTTGAGGTCTGCTTGGGGGAAAAGAGAGAACAGCTCTGTGGGTGAGTACCCTAGCCCTAAGGCTGTTGTAGAAGACGGCAGCTCCTGCCTTCATACAAAGCAAGTTACCACTACATTTTTCAGTTTAATTTTTTTTTCTTGGGGGTTTTCAGGGTTATTATTTTGGCCTAAATTCCACCAAGGTCTGCCTTAGGTGCCCAAGTCCTTTGTTAGATCTGAATCTTAAGCAATTTTAAAAATTTTACCAATTTTTAATTACATTTTAGTATTAGCGGATTATGACTGGTGTTAAATTCACAGCCCTGGAACAGCAGGGAAAATGGCTGCTGCAGGGAAAATATGCTTCCCACATTGCTCTGGCAGTCTATCTGAGCTAGAGCTCAGGTGCACTGCCTGTGGGGTACATGTCTAGATGAATTCCTGTGTCTCATTTTTCATCTGAATCTTTGTTGCAAATTATCAATGAAGCCTTGTCTACCCTGAGAAAATGTTGAAGTATTTTGAACATGCTACTGAAATGTTTTAATTTATGATTTTAAATATAATTTTACCCTTAGTATGAGCATATAATAATATAATAATAGCTCAGTTGTTTTCAAACTTTTTTGGCTATATACCTCCTTTACCTGCAATATATGGATGCTCATATCCCCTACACATGATGCGTCTGCATATTCATTCCTTTGGAAGAGTGTCGACATGTGACCAATCAGAAACTGCAGTGCCATTGTTCGAATTGAGGTGTGTACACCTTAGCAAAATGTTATGTACCTCTGGGGGTACATTTATCCCAGTTTGAAAACCACTGTTATTGTGTTAGCTGAAAATATGACTGTCAATAAACTTATCTGTTATGATCTTTTCTATAGCCCTACGTAGCGGTGTAGTAATGCACTTGGGATCCATGTGCAAGAGGCACCCTCCCCACATGTGGATCTCACTCCTTGTTAAAAAGTCTCTTTAGCTAAAGAAATTAAGACAAGCCTGCTATAAGCATTTTGGAAGAAAGTGCTTCATAATGCTTCTTAAAATAACAAGACCGTTGTTTGCCTACCAGGAAAACCTGGTATGAATCCCTGTTTATTGGGAATGCACAAACTAAGAAAAGAGGTTCGGATTGTTGTTGAGGGGTCACCACTGTAGGGCGGATAAAGTTGAGCAAAACTGACCTGCCATCAGTGTAGTATAAAGTACACACTTTAAATTATAAAACAGTGGATGACTGGAGGATAATCTGTAGTAGTAGGCCTCTATCTGGCTCACGAGACAATAGAATTACATTGAATGAGACGACAGCTTGCTGAACGTAACCCGCATTTGAAAGATTAAGTGGAGCTGGAATGACCTCTCCATTTCCGGGTTTTCTGTGTTTTCTTCCCCCTTGTATGTCGTGTGAGTATCTTTCCTGCCTACTCCTGTTGCAGACAGATAATCTGTAAACTTTCAATTATAAAATACTTAGTTCTTTCATTTCAAATGCTATACAAATATTTTTTGGTAGGTTTCCTAAGGTTGTGCATGATTATAATAATTTTAGTTTACAAAGGCAGGACAACACACAGTTGAATGCTGTATTTGGGAAATATTCTACATTTAAAGTGACTAAAGTTACATGTGGCTTACAAATTAGGTCTACAAAATTGAAATATTCAAATTGTAAGTGGGAGTTGGGAGTGGGGCTTAGGGGTCTGGGAGCTCAGGTGGTGTTTTCGT
>NW_017728949.1:69008389-69012435 GCF_001723895.1 Crocodylus porosus
GAGATCCTGCTCCTGCAGCTGCCAGAGGGGAACTGCTGGCTAGGCTTTGGCCTAGCTGTTTATAAGGGCCTGGCCCTGCCCCTTTTTGGTCATGTGACCAGCCTGGTTGCCCAGCAACCCACATCTGTGCTGCTTCAGGGAGCTTCAGCAGCCCTATTCCTACTGCTAGTAGCAGGCACCCTGGGTGCCCTGCTACACCTCTTCCCCTCCTGGGGTGGAGTCTCCTTAGGAGCAGGGCACGGGAGTGCCCTGCGACACTGTGCATCACATGACAGACCTTTGCCCTCAGATTTAAACCAGAGAACAGTGTTAGTTTGTGCCTTCTTTGTTACACTTCTTGTAATACCCTCTGTTACAGAGGCATAATGACCAGGTTTTGCACTTTGGGTGGTAGCAACAGTGGTAGCCACTGTTTCTGCACTCCCTCTAAGTGGGTGTCTTGGGGCTAGTGCCTCAGTCACCCTCCCCTAGTTATGCGAATGCATATATCGAAAATTACCCTAGCAAGGTAGCATGATAAGTAGGCAATTGCATTTTGATTGAAGTACTTTATACTATAATTGCCATTAATAAAACATGTTTAGGGTGTGGATATACAGCAAGATTATTAGTGAGTAAATTACCCCAGATTTTAGTAAATTTAGCAAATGTACTCAGTATTAAAGAGCTGGGTGCTCACACTAGGTGATATTACAGGGCGTGGCCACTAGGGCTAGGGACAAAAGTTGCACATAAACCAGTTCAAGTAATCAGAAACTGGTTTGGGTCTGTAACAGAACAGAAGCTCAATGCATGTAAACCAGTTTCGAAATGGCTGAAACTGGTTTAAGATAAACCTGGTTGAATGCAGTATCAGACTTAACTCATCTGGGTTAAACTGGTTTATGGGACTTTTGTCCCAGACCCCTTCCTGGTTTAAGTTTAAATCAGAGTCCCCCAGCATCCCAGCCCTGGGCTGGGCTGTCGCCCCTCTCTAGCTGGAGCAGGACCAGGGGTGTGGCCAGATGCCAGCTCAGCATGGCCCCCTGGGATAGAGGGGGCTTATTCCCCCCTCCCCAGGACCCCAGCCAGGCTCTGCCTGGCCAGGGTACAGCAGCCCCTCTCAGTCCCTCCCCCCCCACTGCTCCAGTGGCAGGGGCAGGGCGCAGTGAGATGCTGGCTGGCATGGAGAAAGGGGCAGGGAGGGAGTTTATTTCCTCCCTGCCAGCTCCTGCCAGTTCTTTAACAACTGCATGTCAAACCACTGCCTACACAGCAGAGTTAACTAACATCTTGTTAAAATGTTAACCCAAGAGCCATCAAGACTGCAGGGCTAACAGGTTTGATTGTGTCTCAGTTATTGGCCCACCTACCTAGCAGATGTGTTTTCCTACCCAGAGACTTACTGGAGGAAGGCATAAGATAGGCCCTTCTTAAGGAGAAGACTCCATCCCCTCCCATCTCTGGCAGAGACTAAAGTAAGCAGTTGATAGGAGAAAGTGGGATTCCCCCTAGCTCCCCTAGGCCATGGGGGAAGGGGAAGAGGCTGGGGAACCTGGCTGGTCCTTTGCCACCTGTGAGCATAGGGCCAAGCCCTGCAGGACCAGACTGAGAGGTGGGAGGTTGGCAAAGACCTGGCACAATCATCACATATATGTGCTAAAGAAGGAGCTAAGAGAACAGGAGAGGGTCGCACACCTTGAGTTTGTGTGACAAAAGAGTGCAGGTGAACTACATTTACATTATAAAGCAGAAACTGTAAGAAGTGGGAGACTGGAATGCCTAAGCAAGGACTTGTCTTTTTGGTTTACAGGCAGTCTTCAGACTTACGACAGAATTGGTTCCTGAAAATCGTGTCTTAAGTCGAAACATTGTAACTCGGAACCAATTTTACCATAAAAAACAATGTTATAAATGGGGGATTCGTTCTTGAACCAAGGCCCAATACCCTATTTTCACTAAAAATACCCCAGAATTTTGTACTCAATCAATTATAGCTACATTAATGTATTTTTATTGTAAATAACAATCATATTGATTTGGAAGGACTTCTTTGAGGTGACTTTGCTGGACTTTTTGAAGGGCTCTTGGTTGGACTTTTTGAAGGGTTCTTGGCTGGAGTCTTCTCAGCAGCCTTGGCTGCAGGTTTTTCTGGGGTCTTGTCTGCTTTCTTAAAGAAAGTGTCCAAGGAAGTTTGGACAGATATTCTCCAGGGAGACAAGTGATGCAGCAAACTTGTTCACTGGCATGGCATCACATTGTATCAACTGTTGTAAAGTTGAAACTGATGTCATAAAGTTGAAGCAGGGTGTCAGTTTATAAACGTTTTAATTGCAAATTGTTGTAACTCAAAATGTTGTAAGTTGAGGACTGCCTGTATTACATTGCAGTTAAGTTAGACTTAGTTTTGTGTGTGCTCTCATTGGGCATTTATATGTATACTTTTTGGTCCTGTGATGAACCAGAGGTCTGCCACTTCAGAGCAGACTTGATTAATCGAGTCTACTCTGCACACAAGTTGATGCACACTGCGCTGCATCCCGTGCGGTTGTATAAGCAGCGAAATGCACCTCAGTGCACAGAAAATGGTGGTGGTGTGCTTTTGAATTAAAGCACTTTCTTTGTGTGTTAGTTCAAAAGTGCACCGCCACCATTTTCTCAGCACTGATGCACATTTCACTGCTTATACAACTGCAAGCATTGCTCTCTGGGAACCGCTTTAATTAAAACTTGCCCCCCAGCCAACCAACCCTGGACCATGTGTATAGACACCCAAAACGACTAAGGGAGTGAACACGCAATGTTTGTTCCCATGTAGTTAAGATGCATACAAAAGTGATTTTATTCTGTGGTTGGGATGAATGTCATCTGTCCACTCTATATAGTAAACCTGTTGTGTGTCCACACACATATTTGTAAACATAACTGATTATGGTTATTTTTATTTTTATATTTTTCATTTTTGTGTACAATTTGAAATATTCTGAAGTTGCATTTATTGTTATAAATCAACCCACTACTTATTGTGTTGTTTTTCTGGTTCTAAAAACTGTTAAAGAATAATACAATTGTGTATTTTCAAGCAAGTAGTATATTTGCAATAGTATTACTCAATGAAATAATTCTGTTCATTGGTTTTAGAAAGTTTCTAAGGAAAGGAATGATAATAAAAAGTAAGCTCTCAAGACAGGGTCATTAAAATATTTTTAATTTACTAAATTCAAACCCCTTTTCAGTTTACAGGCAATTTTATTGTTCATATACTTGGGCTCCTATTCTGACTTAACAGCAGTTGTGTAAAAAAAAATCATCTTGTTGAAATAAGATTCTGCTGTTTGAGCTGCTTCTTGTTATGTCATTAAATAAAATTAGTATACCTGCACTGAAAGTTCCCGATGTGATTTTGCTGACATTGTTTAAAATCTCTACTGGAGTTCCTAGGGATATCGCTTGGGTCTCTCCCTTGGCTTTACTGGTCAGATATGGTACTAGGTAGCCTCCAGCTGAAGTACATATTAAATGTAGTTCCACAGTCTTTGTGATGCACTGAGCATTTTCGGTTCTAAGTAGGCCTGTGTGAGTCGGCAGCGATCCGATCCAGCTTTGGATCCAGCCACTTCAGATGGCCACGATACGATCTGGAGCTCTGGACTGGGTTTCCGCCTCGATCTGGCCGAAGCGGCTCCCAGCCATAGGCTATAATGGAGAATCAATGAAGTATCTATGACTTTGTTGTTTCTTGTCCGATTTGGATGAAACTTGCAGGGATGGCAGCTTCTGCTGAGAACATAAAATCTGCCAAGTTTCAAGAAGATCAGTGCAGGGGCCTGGGGGGAACTGTATCCCAAATTCTTGAAAGCCAAACTCATGTCACAGCTATGTGTTACAACACAGGAGGGTCAAAACTGCAGGGATGGTGGCCCTTGGTGAGGCCACAAAACCTGCCAAGTTTCAAAGAGATAAGCACAGGGTTTTGGGGGGAACTGCACCTCAAGCTGCGGACAAGCAAAACTCGTGACATGGGTGACACTGCGTGTGTTAAGGCGCAGCGGGGTAACCGCTGCAGG